>NW_026512355.1:0-27553 GCF_027579735.1 Bombina bombina
GTCCCCCCTGTTCAATAACACAGGAGATTTTAACCCTTTATTTCATTTAAGATAAAGGAGTCCCACTGGGACCCCGACTTCTTTTGTTAAAATTGCATTCACATCTTGAAATAAAATGAAACGATCTTACCGGAATCTACGCCGTGGGACAGGAACATGGCCCTTCAAGTGTGACAGATAGTAGCATCGCTTCTGACATGGACTTCAGTGAATAAAGGCAGGCAGCAAAACGCGTAAACGCTGATTGCCAAGGAGCTGTTAACATGAGTCAGGATGGTTTCGCAGAGATGACACTCCCTGCATCTCCAGACTCCAACTTTCATCCATACTCTCACTGAGAGGCTGACAGGATTACTTAAAACTCCAGTCCCATTTCAAAGGACTGGGGGATGAAGGAAGTGCTGGGAGGTATTTAAGCCTTTGGCTGGGGTGTCTTTGCCTCCTCCTGTTGGCCAGGTTCCAAATTCCCAAAAGGAATGTAGCTGTTGACTCTTCCCGTTTAAGAAGAAAAACAGTTGCGCAAAAAAATATGAAGGATGCTGAAACAGTATTTTGCTTCTGCATCAGAGGAAGAAAAGCAATAGGCAGGGGGGGGGAGGAGATTCAAAATCATTGATTTGACTTCACTTGCTGCAGTGCATGTGTCATTTTTTTCCCAACCTATTAGTTGTGATAACTTATCTTAAAAGGAACAAGTTTCAACAAACAGTTCTGAAGTGGTAGGTCAGTGACCATTGAGTTTTAAGAAATCGGAACATTCATTTTAAAAATACATTTAGTTTAATTTGAAAATGGCATATTCTGTAATTTTTAATGGAATACATTTATTGCATACACAGATACCAGCAACCATATTTGAATGAATGCTTAGGACACAAAGGCTAAAAAGTGTAAAAGTAAATATATACGTCTGAAAAGTATTAACTGATACAAAACGTTTAGGTTGTTTCAGAAGACTTATAAGGGGCAAGCATTAAAGAAAAGTAGCAGGAAAAGCCAGTATGATGCTGGATTGAAAAACAAAATCAGCAGAAAGAGCTAGTAATGACACTTTAAGCAAACCTCAACAGTAACCTTCTAAAAAGGTGTTTTTTTTCATGGTCAATAATCTATAAAAAGCAAGATTTTATGAACTCTGAGAACACACATTTTGGAGTAAATTTATTACCAGTTTCTATTTGAATATTAAATCCGTTTAATCAAATTATTATTTTTTTTTAAATTAGAAGGGTATTGTCACACAAAGTTAGAAAGAATACAAGAAACAAAATCATGGAATGAATATATAAAAGAAATTTAAATATTTTCAATATTAAAGCAATTACAAAATGATATACAAACTATTATTATATTAGCACATGCAATTATAAATTCAATGGCTTTATAACAAAACAATGTTATTTGTTTAACATTGGACCTATACTCGACTGCTTATAAAGTCTTTTGAAGGAGATTATATTAATGTTAAAATGTCACAATTTTAAGATTTAAAAGTCCAGATTATCCACTCATAAAATTTCTATAAACTTATTTTCTCAAACACATCTGAGCCAAATCTTCCCTAATACAGATTCCTAGTATTTGTTACAACAAATTACAAATACAATTGTGTGATCTCTGAATCCTTATAAAAAGAAAAAAAAATGTATTTCATGTCTCTTTGATCATGCTTTGCTAGATATTTTACTGTAAGACAGCTTAGCCTTTTGTGTTCCATTAACTGCAGCCGAGCATGTAACATACATAGTAACATAGTAGATGAGGTTGAAAAAAGACCGAAGTCCATCGAGTTCAACCTATACAAATCTAAAATATATATAAAAAGCTCCAGTTAAGATTAAATAATCCCACTAAAAGGTGACCCATTTAATACTAGCAATCATATCCATGAATTTTGTTTATAGACAGAAATGTATCCAAATAATTTTTAAATGTATCTAGGGTATTGGCATTCACTACCTCCTTTGGTAATGAGTTCCAAAATGTTATTGCTCTTACAGTGAAAAAATGTTTCCGTTGCAGGAGATTAAAACATAATTTATGCTTACCTGATAAATTCCTTTCTCCTGTAGTGTAGTCAGTCCACGGGTCATCATTACTTATGGGATATTAACTCCTCCCCAACAAGAAGTGCAAGAGGATCACCCAAGCAGAGCTGCTATATAGCTCCTCCCCTCTACGTCACACCCAGTCATTCGACCGAGAACCAAACGAGAAAGGAGAAACTATAGGGTGCAGTGGTGACTGGAGTATAATTTAAAAATTTAGACCTGCCATAAAAAACAGGGCGGGCCGTGGACTGACTACACTACAGGAGAAAGGAATTTATCAGGTAAGCATAAATTATGTTTTCTCCTGTTAAGTGTAGTCAGTCCACGGGTCATCATTACTTCTGGGATACCAATACCAAAGCTAAAGTACACGGATGACGGGAGGGACAGGCAGGATCTTTATACGGAAGGGGCCACTGCCTGAAGAACCTTTCTCCCAAAAACAGCCTCCGAAGAAGCAAAAGTGTCAAATTTGTAAAATTTGGAAAAAGTATGAAGAGAAGACCAAGTTGCAGCCTTGCAAATCTGTTCAACAGAGGCCTCGTTCTTAAAGGCCCAAGTGGAAGCCACAGCTCTAGTGGAATGAGCTGTAATTCTTTAAGGAGGCTGCTGTCCAGCAGTCTCATAGGCTAAACGTATTATGCTACGAAGCCAAAAAGAGAGAGAGGTAGCAGAAGCTTTTTGACCTCTCCTCTGTCCAGAATAAACGACAAACAGGGAAGAAGTTTGGCGAAAATCTTTAGTTGCCTGTAAATAAAATTTCAGGGCACGGACTACATCTAGATTGTGCAGAAGTCGTTCCTTCTTTGAAGAAGGATTAGGACACAATGATGGCACAACAATCTCTTGATTGATATTCTTGTTAGTGACAACCTTAGGTAAGAACCCAGGTTTAGTACGCAGAACTACCTTATCTGAATGAAAAATCAGATACGGAGAATCACAATGTAAGGCTGATAACTCAGAGACTCTACGAGCCGAGGAAATAGCCATTAAAAACAGAACTTTCCAAGATAACAGCTTGATATCAATGGAATGAAGGGGTTCAAACGGAACACCCTGTAAAACGTTAAGAACTAAATTTAAGCTCCATGGTGGAGCAACAGTTTTAAACACAGGCTTAATCCTGGCCAAAGCCTGGCAAAAAGCCTGAACGTCTGGAACTTCTGACAGACGTTTGTGTAAAAGAATGGACAGAGCTGAGATCTGTCCCTTTAAGGAACTAGCAGATAAACCCTTTTCTAAACCCTCTTGTAGAAAAGACAATATCCTAGGAATCCTAACCTTACTCCATGAGTAACTCTTGGATTCGCACCAATGTAAGTATTTACGCCATATTTTATGGTAAATCTTTCTGGTAACAGGTTTCCTAGCCTGTATTAAGGTATCAATAACTGACTCCGAAAAACTACGCTTTGATAAATTCAAGCGTTCAATTTCCAAGCAGTCAGCTTCAGAGAAATTAGATTTTGATGTTTGAAAGGACCCTGAATTAGAAGGTCCTGTCTCAGAGGCAGAGACCAAGGTGGACAGGATGACATGTCCACTAGATCTGCATACCAGGTCCTGCGTGGCCATGCAGGCGCTATTAGAATTACCGATGCTCTTTCCTGTTTGATCCTGGCAATCAATCGAGGAAGCATCGGGAAGGGAGGAAACACATAGGCCATCCCGAAGGTCCAAGGTGCTGTCAAAGCATCTACCAGGACCGCTCCCGGGTCCCTGGACCTGGACCCGTAACAAGGAAGCTTGGCGTTCTGGCGAGACGCCATGAGATCTATCTCTGGTTTGCCCCAAAGTCGAAGTATTTGGGCAAAGACCTCCGGATGAAGTTCCCACTCCCCCGGATGAAAAGTCTGACGACTTAGGAAATCCGCCTCCCAGTTCTCCACTCCAGGAATGTGGATCGCTGACAGGTGGCAAGAGTGAGACTCTGCCCAGCGAATTATCTTTGATACTTCCATCATCGCTAGGGAGCTTCTTGTCCCTCCTTGATGGTTGATGTAAGCTACAGTCGTAATGTTGTCCGACTGAAACCTGATGAACCCCCGAGTTGTTAACTGAGGCCAAGCCAGAAGGGCATTGAGAACTGCTCTCAATTCCAGAATGTTTATTGGAAGGAGACTCTCCTCCTGAGTCCATGATCCCTGAGCCTTCAGGGAATTCCAGACAGCGCCCCAACCTAGTAGGCTGGCGTCTGTTGTTACAATTGTCCAATCTGGTCTGCTGAATGGCATCCCCCTGGACAGATGTGGCCGAGAAAGCCACCATAGAAGAGAATTTCTGGTCTCTTGATCCAGATTCAGAGTAGGGGACAAATCTGAGTAATCCCCATTCCACTGACTTAGCATGCACAATTGCAGCGGTCTGAGATGTAGGCGTGCAAAGGGTACTATGTCCATTGCCGCTACCATTAAGCCGATTACCTCCATGCATTGAGCCACTGACGGGTGTTGAATGGAATGAAGGACACGGCAAGCATTTTGAAGCTTTGTTAACCTGTCTTCTGTCAGGTAAATCTTCATTTCTACAGAATCTATAAGAGTCCCCAAGAAGGGAACTCTTGTGAGTGGTAAGAGAGAACTCTTCTCTTCGTTCACCTTCCACCCATGCGACCTTAGAAATGCCAGTACTAACTCTGTATGAGACTTGGCAGTTTGAAAGCTTGACGCTTGTATCAGAATGTCGTCTAGGTACGGAGCCACCGAAATTCCTCGCGGTCTTAGTACCGCCAGAAGAGAGCCCAGAACCTTTGTGAAGATTCTTGGAGCCGTAGCCAACCCGAATGGAAGAGCTACAAACTGGTAATGCCTGTCTAGGAAGGCAAACCTTAGATACCGGTAATGATCTTTGTGAATCGGTATATGAAGGTAGGCATCCTTTAAATCCACTGTGGTCATGTACTGACCCTTTTGGATCATGGGTAAGAATGTCCGAATAGTTTCCATTTTGAACGATGGAACTCTTAGGAATTTGTTTAGGATCTTTAAATCCAAGATTGGTCTGAAGGTTCCTTCTTTCTTGGGAACCACAAACAGATTTGAGTAAAACCCTTGTCCGTGTTCCGACCGCGGAACCGAATGGATCACTCCCATTAGTAAAAGATCTTGTACACAGCGTAGAAACGCCTCTTTCTTTATCTGGTTTGTTGACAACCTTGAAAGATGAAATCTCCCTTTTGGGGGAGAGGCTTTGAAGTCCAGAAGATATCCCTGAGATATGATCTCTAACGCCCAGGGATCCTGGACATCTCTTGCCCAAGCCTGGGTGAAGAGAGAAAGTCTGCCCCCCACTAGATCCGTTCCCGGATCGGGGGCCCTCAATTCATGCTGTCTTAGGGGCAGCAGCAGGTTTTCTGGCCTGCTTGCCCTTGTTCCAGGACTGGTTAGGTTTCCAGCCTTGTCTGTAGCGAGCAACAGCTCCTTCCTGTTTTGGTGCAGAGGAAGTTGATGCTGCTCCTGCCTTGAAGTTACGAAAGGCACGAAAATTAGACTGTCTAGCCCTAGGTTTGGCTCTGTCTTGAGGCAGGGCATGGCCTTTACCTCCTGTAATGTCAGCGATAATTTCTTTCAAACCGGGCCCGAATAAGGTCTGCCCTTTGAAAGGTATGTTAAGTAATTTAGATTTAGAAGTAACATCAGCTGACCAGGATTTTAGCCACAGCGCTCTGCGCGCCTGAATGGCGAATCCGGAATTCTTAGCCGTAAGTTTAGTTAAATGTACTACGGCATCAGAAATAAATGAATTAGCTAGCTTAAGGGTTTTAAGCTTGTGTGTAATCTCATCTAATGGAGCTGAGTCAAGGGTCTCTTCCAGAGACTCAAACCAAAATGCTGCCGCAGCCGTGACAGGCGCAATGCATGCAAGGGGTTGCAATATAAAACCTTGTTGAACAAACATTTTCTTAAGGTAACCCTCTAACTTTTTATCCATTGGATCTGAAAAGGCACAGCTATCCTCCACCGGGATAGTGGTACGCTTAGCTAAAGTAGAAACTGCTCCCTCCACCTTAGGGATCGTTTGCCATAAGTCCCGTGTGGTGGCGTCTATTGGAAACATCTTTCTGAATATAGGAGGGGGTGAAAAAGGCACACCGGGTCTATCCCACTCCTTAGTAACAATTTCAGTAAGTCTCTTAGGTATAGGAAAAACGTCAGTACTCGACGGTACCGCAAAATATTTATCCAACCTACACATTTTCTCTGGTATTGCAACTGTGTTACAATCATTCAGAGCCGCTAACACCTCCCCTAGTAATACACGGAGGTTTTCCAGCTTAAACTTAAAATTTGAAATGTCTGAATCCAGTTTATTTGGATCAGATCCGTCACCCGCAGAATGAAGCTCTCCGTCCTCATGTTCTGCAAATTGTGACGCAGTATCTGACATGGCCCTAATATTATCAGCGCACTCTGTTCTCACCCCAGAGTGATCTCGCTTACCTCTAAGTTCTTCAGTCATAACATTAGCCATGTCCTGTAGTGTGATTTGTAATGGCCGCCCTGAAGTACTCGGCGTTACAATATCACGCACCTTCCGAGCGGGAGATGCAGGTACTGACACGTGAGGCAAGTTAGTCGGCATAACTTCCCCCTCGTTGTTTGGTGAATGATGTTCAATTTGTACAGAATGACTTTTATTTAAAGTAGCATCAATGCAATTAGTACATAAATTTCTATTGGGCTCCACCTTGGCTTTTGCACATATAGCACAGAGATATTCCTCTGAGTCAGACATGTTTAACAAACTAGCAATTAAACTAGCAAGCTTGGAAATACTTTTCACTCAATTTACAAGTAATATGAATAACAATGAACCGGAGAAATTATAAAAACCAAATTTTTCCTGGTAAAGGCATAAATTTAGCAAAGGATTGCCCCCATTAGTAATGGATAACTAACCCTTAATAGCAGAAAAAAATGTACAAAATATAAACGTTTTTTATCACAGTCAAAGCACAATCTCACAGGTCTGCTGTGAGTGATTACCTCCCTCAAAATAATTTTTGAAGACCCTTGAGCTCTGTAGAGACGATCCGGATCATGCAGGGAGAGAAACAGACTTTTGACTGAATTTTTGATGCGTAGCAAAAGCGCCAAAAATAGGCCCCTCCCCCTCACACACAGCAGTGAGGGAAGTTCAGTAAACTGTCTTAAATTAAAATAAACGACAGCCAAGTGGAAAAACAGTGCCCAAAACAATTTTTCACCCAGTACCTCAGATAATTAAACAATTTAACATGCCAGCAAAAACGTTTAAAATCAAATAACATGAAATGTCATTAAATAGCCTGTTGCTAGACGTTCCCACTGCAAGTTAGGCTAAAAATTATATGCATATAGTATTATCCCAGTGAAGTGCCATTCCCCAGAATACTGAAGTGTACACATATATACATAACAGCCTGATACCAGTTGCTACTACTGCATTTAAGGCTGAACTTACATTATATCGGTATTGGCAGTATTTTCTCAGTCAATTCCATTCCTCAGAAAATAATATACTGCAACATACCTCTTTGCAGGTGAACCTGCCCGCTGTCCCCTGATCTGAAGTTTACCTCACTCCTCAGAATGGCCGAGAACAGCAAAATGAATCTTAGCTACGCCGGCTAAAATCATCCAAAAACTCAGGTAGATTCTTCTTCAAATTCTACCTGAGAAGGAACAACACACTCCGGTGCTGTTTTAAAATAACAAACTTTTGATTGAAGATATAAAAACTAAGTATAATCACCACAGTCCTCTCACACATCCTATCTATTAGTTGGGTGCAAGAGAATGACTGGGTGTGACGTAGAGGGGAGGAGCTATATAGCAGCTCTGCTTGGGTGATCCTCTTGCACTTCCTGTTGGGGAGGAGTTAATATCCCAGAAGTAATGATGACCCGTGGACTGACTACACTTAACAGGAGAAATCTCCTTTCCTCCAACCTTAAATTGTGACCGCTGGTCACAAACAATTTTCTTGGAATAAACAGCGCTTCTGCCATCTCTGTATATGGGCCTTGAATATATTTATAGAAAGTAATCATGTTACCTCTTAAGTGCCTTTTTTCTAAAGAAAACGTTAACAGTTTGGCTAGCCTCTCCTCATAGGTTAAATTCTCCAATCCCCTTATTAGCTTTGTGGCCCTTCTCTGAACTTTTTCTAGTTCTGCAATATCTTTTTCTAGTTCTGCAATATCTTTTTTTGCGATCGGTCCCCAGAACTGCACTCCATACTCAAGGTGAGGTCTTACCAGGGCTTTATATAGTGACAGAATTATGCTTTCCTCCCTTGAATCAATGCCTCTTTTAATACATGCTAGTATCTTATTAGCCTTTGAAGCTGCTGCCCTGCATTGTGCACCCACCTTTAGCTTGTTATCTATTACTACTCACAAATCCCTTTCCTCCTGTGTTTGGCTAAGTCTTGTCCCATTTAAATAATACGTTGCCTGCTTATTTTTACTTCCAAAATGTAGAACCTTGCATTTTCCCGTATTAAATCTCATTTTCCATTTACCTGCCCATACTTCTAATTTTTGCAGGTCCCTTTGTAACTAAAGTTTATCCTGCTGACCTAATGACCTTACTTAACTTAGTATCATCTGCAAAAATGTCACTATTTAATCCTAGCTCCAAGTCATTTATAAAAATATTAAAAAGAATAGGGCCCAGCACTGATCCCTGGGGTACTCCACTGATTACCTTTGTCCAATCTGAGTATGATCCATTTACTACTACTTGATGCTCCCTATCTTTAATCCAGTTATTTATCCACAAACTAATATTTTCAGCTATTCCCAGTCCCTTAATTTTGTGCATTAATCTCTCATGTGGCACTGTATCAAACGCCTTTGCAAAATCTAAGTATATCACATCAACCGATTCCCCTTTATCTATATTTTTACTTACTTCCTCATAGAATCTAATTAGATTAGTTTGACATGATCTATTTCTCATAAAACCATGCTGATTAGAACTCATAATTTTGTTTACACGAATATGCTCATCAATATAATCCCTTCAAATATCTTCCCCACTATTGATGTCAGACTAACTGGTCTATAGCTTCCCGGATCATCCCTATTTCCCTTTTTGAAGAGTGGCACCACATCAGCTTTACGCTAATCCTTGGGTACCATGCCTGAGGATAATGAGTCTTGAAAAATTAAGAGTAGAGGTTTGTCTATAACAGTGCTAAGTTCCCTCAACACCCGTGGATGTATTCCATCTGGGCCTGGAGTTTTATTTACCTTAATATTATCCAATTTGTTCCTGATATCCTCTATACATAACCCAATTAATGGTATGGGCTGGCATGTTCTATTTTGTTCCAAAGTATCATCCAATGGTTCCTCTCTTGTGTATACTGAAGAAAAAAACTGGTTTAGTATCTCAGCCTCCTTCCCTGTCACTGTTAATCATGCTACCCTGCCCGCATTTTAATGTACCTATATTGTCTCTTAGATTTTTTGCTATTTATGTACTTAAAGAATCTTTTAGGGTTAGATTTAGAATCCTTTGCAATTAATTTTTCATTTTCAATTTTGGCTAATTTGATTGCTTTTTTGCATGCTTTGTTACATTCCTTATAAATATAGAATTTTGAGTCTGTACTATTTTCTTTGAATAATTTAATCCCTTAAGGACCAGCGACGTACCCTGTATGTCACAGGCCTTTTTTTTGGACTTGATTGTTTTATAGCGCAGTCTTGCCACCAGCGTTGAGACTGCTCTATTCCACAAAGTCTGCTGGAGGGAGTGCATTAATAGCGTGTTCTTGCTAGACTTGTGCTATTATGTCCTGAAAAAACCCTTAACGACCAGTGACATACAGGGTACATTGTGGTCATTAAGGGGTTAAATGCCCTACGTTTTTTCCCAATTTCTCTTAACATATTTATATTCAATGTCCGCTCTAGGATAAGGGAGCATTTGAATGACATCTCTCACGATAGAGATAGCTCTGGCCTCTCACAACACTTTATAGCCGTCCATGGGGGTGATGTTACGTCGCTCTCATGGCAGGTTATAGAGTGCGTTCGAAACCCCCCCCAAAAGGTGGGGACAGAATGGCACAACTAATGCTACGTGAAGCCTTCTGGATTTTTAAATTAAGAACGAGGAGACCCCAGGGCTTCAATATTGAGGGGGATGTCATCAATTTCTGGAAGAGATAATAGAATAATGGTTCTGCACACTCCTTCACAGATTATAGTTACATATGTTAGGACCTCTTTATAGGTTTAGGATCACGACATAACATAATTTATGTAAGAACTTACCTGATAAATTCATTTCTTTCATATTAGCAAGAGTCCATGAGCTAGTGACGTATGGGATATACATTCCTACCAGGAGGGGCAAAGTTTCCCAAACGTTCAAAATGCCTATAAATACACCCCTCACCACACCCACAAATCAGTTTAACGAATAGCCAAGAAGTGGGGTGATAAGAAAAAAGTGCGAAAGCATAAAAAATAAGGAATTGGAATAATTGTGCTTTATACAAAAAAATCATAACCACCACAAAAAGGGTGGGCCTCATGGACTCTTGCTAATATGAAAGAAATGAATTTATCAGGTAAGTTCTTACATAAATTATGTTTTCTTTCATGTAATTAGCAAGAGTCCATGAGCTAGTAACGTATAGGATAATGACTACCCAAGATGTGGATCTTCCACGCAAGAGTCACTAGAGAGGGAGGGATAAAATAAAGACAGCCAATTCCGCTGAAAATAATCCACACCCAAAACAAAGTTTAAATCTTATAATGAAAAAAACTGATATTATAAGCAGAAGAATCAAACTGAAACAGCTGCCTGAAGTATTTTTCTACCAAAAACTTCAGAAGAAGAAAAAAGCTTCAGAAGAAGAAAACACATCAAAAAGGTAGAATTTAGTAAAAAATATGCAAAGAAAATCAAGTTGCTGCTTTGCAAATCTGATCAACCGAAGCTTCATTCCAAAACGCCCAGGAAGTAGAAACTGACCTAGCAGAATGAGCTGTAAACCTTTGAGGCAGAGTTTTACCTGACTCGACATAAGCATGATGAAACAAAGATTTCCACCAAGATGCCAAAGGAATGGCAGAGGCCTTCTGACCTTTCCTAGAACTCGAAAAGATAACAAGACTAGAAGTCTTTCGGAAATTCTTAGTAGCTTCAACATAATGTTTCAAAACTCTAACTACATCCAAAGAATGCAAGATCTCTCCTTAGAATTCTTAGGATTAGGACATAATGAAGGAACCACAATTTCTCTACTAATGTTGTTAGAATTCACAACCTTAGGAAAAAATTTAAAAGAAGTGCGCAACACCGCCTTATCCTGATGAAAAATCAGAAAAGGAGACTCACAAGAAAGAGCAGAAAAATTCAGAAACTTCTTCTAGCAGAAGAGATGGCCAAAAGAAACAAAACTTTCCAAGAAAGTAATTTAATGACCAGAGAATGCATAGGTTCAAACGGAGGAGCTTGAAGAGCCCCCAGAACCAAATTCAAACTCCAAGGAGGAGAGATTGACTTAATGACAAGTTTTATACAAACCAAAGTTTGTACAAAACAATAAAAATCAGGAAAACTAGCAATCTTTCTGTAAAAAAGAACAGAAAGAGCAAAGATTTGTCCTTGTAAGGAACTTGCAGACAAAACTTATCCAAAACATTCTGAAGAAACTGTCAAATTCTAGGAATTCTAAAAGAATGCCAAGAAAAATGATGAGAAAAACACCAAAAAATGCAAGTCTTCCAGACTCAATAATATATCATCCTAGATACAGAGTTACGAGCCTGCAACATAGTATTAATTACGGAGTCAGAGAAACCTCTATGACTGAGAATCAAGCGTTCAATCTCCATACCTTCAATTTAAGGATTTGAGATCCTGATGGAAAAAAAGGACCTTGTGATAGAAGGTCTGGACTTAACGGAAGAGTCCACGGAAGGCATAAAGCCATCCGGACAAGATCCGCATACCAAAACCTGTGAGGCCATGCTGGAGCCACCAGCAGAATAAACGAACGCTCCTTTAGAAGATTGGAAATCACTCTTGAAAGAAGAACTAGAGGCGGAAAGATATAGGCAGAATGATACTTCCAAGGAAGTGACAATGCATCCACTGCCTCCGCCTGAGGATCCCTGGATCTGGACAGATACCTGGGAAGCTTCTTGTTTAGATGAGAAGCCATCAGATCTATTTCTGGAAGTCCCCATATTGGAACAATCTGAAGAAAAAAACTCTGAGATAAGACAATTCGCCCGGATGTAGCATTTGGGGACTGAGACAATCCGCTTCCCAATTGTCTATACCTGGGATATGAACCGCAGAAATTAGACAGGAGCTCGATTTCACCCATACAAGTATTCGAGATACTTCCTTATAGCCAGAGGACTGTGAGACCCTCATGATGATAGACATATGCCACATTTGTGACATTGTCCGTCTGAAAACAAATGCACGACTCTCTCTTTAGAAGAGGCCACGACTGAAGAGCTCTGAAAATTGCACGGAGTTCCAAAATGTTGATTGGAAATCTCACCTCCTGAGATTCCCAAACCCCTTGTGCTGTCAGAAACCCCCATACAGCTCCCCAACCTGTCAGACTTGCATCTGTTGAGATCACAGTCCAGGTTGGAATAACAAAAGAAGAACAAAGGAAGCCCCCTGAACTAAACGATGGTGGTCTGTACCACATCAGAGGGTGTCGAACAATCGGTTTTAAAGATATTAAATGAGATATCTTAGTATAATCCTTGCACCACTGGTTCAGCATACAGAGCTGAAGAGGTCGCATGTGAAAATGAGCAAAGGGGAACACGTCCAATGCAGCAGTCATAATAACCTAGAATTTCCATGCATAAAGCTACCGAAGGAATAATTGAGACTGAAGGTTTCGATAAGCTGAAACCAAATTCAGACGTCTCTTGTCCGACAGAGACAGAGTCATGGACACTGAATCTATCTGGAAACCTAACAAAAAGGTTACTCTTGTCTGAGGAATCAACAAACTGATTGGTTAATTGATCCTCCAACCATGTTTTTGAAGAAAACAACACTCATAAAAAGCCGGAAAGGATCTTTCCATTGAAAATGAGCAAAGGGAATTGAATCCAATGCTGTTAAAAACTTCTATGCATAAATAGCAACTGAAGGAAATAATAGAGACTAAAGGTACCGACAGACGGAACCCAATACAAATTGTCCCTTGTCCTGATAGAGACAAAGACAGTGACATAAACCATCTGGAAACCTAAAAAAGGTGACCCTTACGTGAGGAATAAAGAACTTTTGAAAAAAGATCCTCTAAATATGTCCTGAAGAGCAAAGTGAATCATATGAGATTCTGCATCCTCAGGAAATAATCTGAATGAAAACAGAAAAATGAAAAATATGCATTTATTGTATTTAATGAAAACAAATAATGCTACCAGCGACCATAAAAAGGCAAAATAGTTGGAATAAAACTCCAAAACCCAGTTCCTAAAAAAGGAACTGGAAGAAATACCCCAGAAGATTCCAGGTCTGAGCAGCGCTTGAACCCCATGGGTGCCCAGCCATGCTTCAACAGTACCCAGAATAAATCGGACAGGAACACACTTAAAGAAAGTGTTAGCCTTACTGGAATAAAATCAAAGAAATTTGGAAAAAATAGAACCAAAATAAATTTCAAAGAAGTCTTAACCTGCCCCTTACCAGCCAAGCTGGAATACGGCACGTACATCGCAATATTAGGGAGCTGATTCGAACCCCAATTATAAACATGTTACTTGGGAAAGAACTCAGGAATTCGTTCCTTAATAAGAACAACCAAACTAGTATAAGCTTAAAGTTTTAGTCTTCGAACTCAATCTTGAAGCCCAGAGTAACAGAACAAAAGAAATATGGATTTTCTCTTTTTAAAAAATCACAAAATTTTTCTAGCTAAAATAGCTAAAGACATAGATTAACCCTCATTTGCGAATATATTCAATAAAAAGAAGACACAAATGAAATCATTAGCATGATAGTCCAGTTTAAAGGACCAGTCAAAACAGAGGACTTTCAAAATGCAAAACAACAAGACAAATGCAACAGCACCTAGTCTAGTAAATGTTGTCCCTTTAACAATGCTAAAATAAATCATAATCTGATACTTGATCTTAAAGTAAACAGAAAAAATGAAGCAATTGCAATATCACAGGACCAAGAAAAGTACCTGAAACTAAATAATTTTCCATAAATAAGATACAACTATCTAAAGGAAAGGAAATACTATTTTGCTATAGAAACAATAGCATAATTAGTAGGAGTAGAGATAGCCCCAATAAATTGGAGAACCCTCCAAATTGAATTTTAACTGCTGGCAAAGAAACAGAATTTATGTTTACCTGATAAATTTCTTTCTCCAACGGTGTGTCCGGTCCACGGCGTCATCCTTACTTGTGGGATATTCTCTTCCCCAACAGGAAATGGCAAAGAGCCCAGCAAAGCTGGTCACATGATCCCTCCTAGGCTCCGCCTACCCCAGTCATTCGACCGACGTTAAGGAGGAATATTTGCATAGGAGAAACCATATGGTACCGTGGTGACTGTAGTTAAAGAAAATAAATTATCAGACCTGATTAAAAAACCAGGGCGGGCCGTGGACCGGACACACCGTTGGAGAAAGAAATTTATCAGGTAAACATAAATTCTGTTTTCTCCAACATAGGTGTGTCCGGTCCACGGCATCATCCTTACTTGTGGGAACCAATACCAAAGCTTTAGGACACGGATGAAGGGAGGGAGCAAATCAGGTCACCTAAATGGAAGGCACCACGGCTTGCAAAACCTTTCTCCCAAAAATAGCCTCAGAAGAAGCAAAAGTATCAAACTTGTAAAATTTGGTAAAAGTGTGCAGTGAAGACCAAGTCGCTGCCCTACATATCTGATCAACAGAAGCCTCGTTCTTGAAGGCCCATGTGGAAGCCACAGCCCTAGTGGAATGAGCTGTGATTCTTTCGGGAGGCTGCCGTCCGGCAGTCTCGTAAGCCAATCTGATGATGCTTTTAATCCAAAAAGAGAGAGAGGTAGAAGTTGCTTTTTGACCTCTCCTTTTACCTGAATAAACAACAAACAAGGAAGATGTTTGTCTAAAATCCTTTGTAGCATCTAAATAGAATTTTAGAGCGCGAACAACATCCAAATTGTGCAACAAACGTTCCTTCTTTGAAACTGGTTTCGGACACAGAGAAGGTACGATAATCTCCTGGTTAATGTTTTTGTTAGAGACAACTTTTGGAAGAAAACCAGGTTTAGTACGTAAAACCACCTTATCTGCATGGAACACCAGATAAGGAGGAGAACACTGCAGAGCAGATAATTCTGAAACTCTTCTAGCAGAAGAAATTGCAACTAAAAACAAAACTTTCCAAGATAATAACTTAATATCAACGGAATGTAAGGGTTCAAACGGAACCCCCTGAAGAACTGAAAGAACTAAATTGAGACTCCAAGGAGGAGTCAAAGGTTTGTAAACAGGCTTGATTCTAACCAGAGCCTGAACAAAGGCTTGAACATCTGGCACAGCTGCCAGCTTTTTGTGAAGTAACACCGACAAGGCAGAAATCTGTCCCTTCAGGGAACTTGCAGATAATCCTTTTTCCAATCCTTCTTGAAGGAAGGATAGAATCCTAGGAATCTTAACCTTGTCCCAAGGGAATCCTTTAGATTCACACCAACAGATATATTTTTTCCAAATTTTGTGGTAAATCTTTCTAGTTACAGGCTTTCTGGCCTGAACAAGAGTATCGATAACAGAATCTGAGAATCCTCGCTTCGATAAAATCAAGCGTTCAATCTCCAAGCAGTCAGCTGGAGTGAAACCAGATTCGGATGTTCGAACGGACCCTGAACAAGAAGGTCTCGTCTCAAAGGTAGCTTCCAAGGTGGAGCCGATGACATATTCACCAGATCTGCATACCAAGTCCTGCGTGGCCACGCAGGAGCTATCAAGATCACCGACGCCCTCTCCTGATTGATCCTGGCTACCAGCCTGGGGATGAGAGGAAATGGCGGGAACACATAAGCTAGTTTGAAGGTCCAAGGTGCTACTAGTGCATCCACTAGAGCCGCCTTGGGATCCCTGGATCTGGCCCCGTAGCAAGGAACTTTGAAGTTCTGACGAGAGGCCATCAGATCCATGTCTGGAATGCCCCACAGGTGAGTGACTTGGGCAAAGATTTCCGGATGGAGTTCCCACTCCCCCGGATGCAATGTCTGACGACTCAGAAAATCCGCTTCCCAATTTTCCACTCCTGGGATGTGGATAGCAGACAGGTGGCAGGAGTGAGACTCCGCTCATAGAATGATTTTGGTCACTTCTTCCATCGCTAGGGAACTCCTTGTTCCCCCCTGATGGTTGATGTACGCAACAGTTGTCATGTTGTCTGATTGAAACCGTATGAACTTGGTCCTCGCTAGCTGAGGCCAAGCCTTGAGAGCATTGAATATCGCTCTCAGTTCCAGAATATTTATCGGTAGAAGAGATTCTTCCCGAGACCAAAGACCCTGAGCTTTCAGGGATCCCCAGACCGCGCCCCAGCCCATCAGACTGGCGTCGGTCGTGACAATGACCCACTCTGGTCTGCGGAATGTCATCCCTTGTGACAGGTTGTCCAGGGACAGCCACCAACGGAGTGAGTCTCTGGTCCTCTGATTTACTTGTATCTTCGGAGACAAGTCTGTATAGTCCCCATTCCACTGACTGAGCATGCACAGTTGTAATGGTCTTAGATGAATGCGCGCAAAAGGAACTATGTCCATTGCCGCTACCATCAACCCGATCACTTCCATGCACTGAGCTATGGAAGGAAGAGGAACGGAATGAAGTATCCGACAAGAGTCTAGAAGTTTTGTTTTTCTGACCTCTGTCAGAAAAATCCTCATTTCTAAGGAGTCTATAATTGTTCCCAAGAAGGGAACCCTTGTTGACGGGGATAGAGAACTCTTTTCCACGTTCACTTTCCATCCGTGAGATCTGAGAAAGGCCAGGACGATGTCCGTGTGAGCCTTTGCTTGAGGAAGGGACGACGCTTGAATCAGAATGTCGTCCAAGTAAGGTACTACCGCAACGCCCCTTGGTCGTAGCACAGCTAGAAGGGACCCTAGTACCTTTGTGAAAATCCTTGGAGCAGTGGCTAATCCGAAAGGAAGCGCCACGAACTGGTAATGTTTGTCCAGGAATGCGAACCTTAGGAACCGATGATGTTCCTTGTGGATAGGAATATGTAGATACGCATCCTTTAAATCCACCGTGGTCATGAATTGACCTTCCTGGATAGAAGGAAGAATAGTTCGAATGGTTTCCATCTTGAACGATGGAACCTTGAGAAACTTGTTTAAGATCTTGAGATCTAAGATTGGTCTGAACGTTCCCTCTTTTTTGGGAACTATGAACAGATTGGAGTAGAACCCCATCCCTTGTTCTCTTAATGGAACTGGATGAATCACTCCCATTTTTAACAGGTCTTCTACACAATGTAAGAACGCCTGTCTTTTTATGTGGTCTGAAGACAACTGAGACCTGTGGAACCTCCCCCTTGGGGGAAGTCCCTTGAATTCCAGAAGATAACCTTGGGAGACTATTTCTAGCGCCCAAGGATCCAGAACATCTCTTGCCCAAGCCTGAGCGAAGAGAGAGAGTCTGCCCCCCACCAGATCCGGTCCCGGATCGGGGGCCAACATTTCATGCTGTCTTGGTAGCAGTGGCAGGTTTCTTGGCCTGCTTTCCCTTGTTCCAGCCTTGCATTGGTCTCCAAGCTGGCTTGGCTTGAGAAGTATTACCCTCTTGCTTAGAGGACGTAGCACTTTGGGCTGGTCCGTTTTTACGAAAGGGACGAAAATTAGGTCTATTTTTTGCCTTGAAAGGCCGATCCTGAGGAAGGGCGTGGCCCTTACCCCCAGTGATATCAGAGATAATCTCTTTCAAGTCAGGGCCAAACAGCGTTTTCCCCTTGAAAGGAATGTTTAGTAGCTTGTTCTTGGAAGACGCATCAGCCGACCAAGATTTCAACCAAAGCGCTCTGCGCGCCACAATAGCAAACCCAGAATTCTTAGCCGCTAACCTAGCCAATTGCAAAGTGGCGTCTAGGGTGAAAGAATTAACCAATTTGAGAGCATTGATTCTGTCCATAATCTCCTCATAAGGAGGAGAATCACTATCGAGCGTCTTTATCAGCTCATCGAACCAGAAACATGCGGCTGTAGCGACAGGGACAATGCATGAAATTGGTTGTAGAAGGTAACCCTGCTGAACAAACATCTTTTTAAGCAAACCTTCTAATTTTTTATCCATAGGATCTTTGAAAGCACAACTATCCTCTATGGGTATAGTGGTGCGTTTGTTTAAAGTGGAAACCGCTCCCTCGACCTTGGGGACTGTCTGCCATAAGTCCTTTCTGGGGTCGACCATAGGAAACAATTTTTTAAATATGGGGGGAGGGACGAAAGGAATACCGGGCCTTTCCCATTCTTTATTAACAATGTCCGCCACCCGCTTGGGTATAGGAAAAGCTTCTGGGAGCTCCGGCACCTCTAGGAACTTGTCCATTTTACATAGTTTCTCTGGGATGACCAACTTTTCACAATCATCCAGAGTGGATAATACCTCCTTAAGCAGAATGCGGAGATGTTCCAACTTAAATTTAAATGCAATCACATCAGGTTCAGCCTGTTGAGAAATGTTCCCTGAATCAGTAATTTCTCCCTCAGACAAAACCTCCCTGGCCCCATCAGACTGGGTTAGGGGCCCTTCAGAGATATTAATATCAGCGTCGTCATGCTCTTCAGTATCTAAAACAGAGCAGCCACGCTTACGCTGACAAGGGTTCATTTTGACTAAAAACAGAATTTATGTTTACCTGATAAATTTCTTTCTCCAACGGTGTGTCCGGTCCACGGCGTCATCCTTACTTGTGGGATATTCTCTTCCCCAACAGGAAATGGCAAAGAGCCCAGCAAAGCTGGTCACATGATCCCTCCTAGGCTCCGCCTACCCCAGTCATTCGACCGACGTTAAGGAGGAATATTTGCATAGGAGAAACCATATGGTACCGTGGTGACTGTAGTTAAAGAAAATAAATTATCAGACCTGATTAAAAAACCAGGGCGGGCCGTGGACCGGACACACCGTTGGAGAAAGAAATTTATCAGGTAAACATAAATTCTGTTTTCTCCAACATAGGTGTGTCCGGTCCACGGCGTCATCCTTACTTGTGGGAACCAATACCAAAGCTTTAGGACACGGATGAAGGGAGGGAGCAAATCAGGTCACCTAAATGGAAGGCACCACGGCTTGCAAAACCTTTCTCCCAAAAATAGCCTCAGAAGAAGCAAAAGTATCAAACTTGTAAAATTTGGTAAAAGTGTGCAGTGAAGACCAAGTCGCTGCCCTACATATCTGATCAACAGAAGCCTCGTTCTTGAAGGCCCATGTGGAAGCCACAGCCCTAGTGGAATGAGCTGTGATTCTTTCGGGAGGCTGCCGTCCGGCAGTCTCGTAAGCCAATCTGATGATGCTTTTAATCCAAAAAGAGAGAGAGGTAGAAGTTGCTTTTTGACCTCTCCTTTTACCTGAATAAACAACAAACAAGGAAGATGTTTGTCTAAAATCCTTTGTAGCATCTAAATAGAATTTTAGAGCGCGAACAACATCCAAATTGTGCAACAAACGTTCCTTCTTTGAAACTGGTTTTGGACACAGAGAAGGTACGATAATCTCCTGGTTAATGTTTTTGTTAGAAACAACTTTTGGAAGAAAACCAGGTTTAGTACGTAAAACCACCTTATCTGCATGGAACACCAGATAAGGAGGAGAACACTGCAGAGCAGATAATTCTGAGACTCTTCTAGCAGAAGAAATCGCAACTAAAAACAAAACTTTCCAAGATAATAACTTAATATCAACGGAATGTAAGGGTTCAAACGGAACCCCCTGAAGAACTGAAAGAACTAAATTGAGACTCCAAGGAGGAGTCAAAGGTTTGTAAACAGGCTTGATTCTAACCAGAGCCTGAACAAAGGCTTGAACATCTGGCACAGCTGCCAGCTTTTTGTGAAGTAATACCGACAAGGCAGAAATCTGTCCCTTCAGGGAACTTGCAGATAATCCATTTTCCAATCCTTCTTGAAGGAAGGATAGAATCCTAGGAATCTTAACCTTGTCCCAAGGGAATCCTTTAGATTCACACCAACAGATATATTTTTTCCAAATTTTGTGGTAAATCTTTCTAGTCACAGGCTTTCTGGCCTGAACAAGAGTATCGATCACAGAATCTGAGAATCCTCGCTTCGATAAAATCAAGCGTTCAATCTCCAAGCAGTCAGCTGGAGTGAAACCAGATTCGGATGTTCGAACGGACCCTGAACAAGAAGGTCTCGTCTCAAAGGTAGCTTCCAAGGTGGAGCCGATGACATATTCACCAGATCTGCATACCAAGTCCTGCGTGGCCACGCAGGAGCTATCAAGATCACCGACGCCCTCTCCTGCTTGATCCTGGCTATCAGCCTGGGGATGAGAGGAAATGGCGGGAACACATAAGCTAGTTTGAAGGTCCAAGGTGCTACTAGTGCATCCACTAGAGCCGCCTTGGGATCCCTGGATCTGGCCCCGTAGCAAGGAACTTTGAAGTTCTGACGAGAGGCCATCAGATCCATGTCTGGAATGCCCCACAGGTGAGTGACTTGGGCAAAGATTTCCGGATGGAGTTCCCACTCCCCCGGATGCAATGTCTGACGACTCAGAAAATCCGCTTCCCAATTTTCCACTCCTGGGATGTGGATAGCAGACAGGTGGCAGGAGTGAGACTCCGCCCAAAGAATTATTTTGGTTACTTCTTCCATCGCTAGGGAACTCCTTGTTCCCCCCTGATGGTTGATGTACGCAACAGTCGTCATGTTGTCTGATTGAAACCGTATGAACCTGGTCCTCGCAAGCTGGGGCCAGGCCTGGAGAGCATTGAATATCGCTCTCAGTTCCAGAATATTTATCGGTAGAAGAGATTCTTCCCGAGACCAAAGACCCTGAGCTTTCAGGGATCCCCAGACCGCGCCCCAGCCTATCAGACTGGCGTCGGTCGTGACAATGACCCACTCTGGTCTGTGGAACATCATCCCTTGAGACAGATTGTCCAGGGACAGCCACCAACGGAGTGAGTCTCTGGTCCTCTGATTTACTTGTATCTTCGGAGACAAGTCTGTATAGTCCCCATTCCACTGACTGAGCATGCACAGTTGTAATGGTCTTAGATGAATGCGCGCAAAAGGAACTATGTCCATCGCCGCCACCATCAACCCGATCACTTCCATGCACTGAGCTATGGAAGGAAGAGGAACGGAATGAAGTATCCGACAAGAGTCCAGAAGCTTTGTTTTTCTGGCCTCTGTTAGAAAGATCCTCATTTCTAAGGAGTCTATAATTGTTCCCAAGAAGGGAACCCTTGTTGACGGGGATAGAGAACTCTTTTCCACGTTCACTTTCCAGCCGTGAGATCTGAGAAAGGCCAGGACAATGTCCGTGTGAGCCTTTGCTTGAGGAAGGGACGACGCTTGAATCAGAATGTCGTCCAGGTAAGGTACTACTGCAATGCCCCTTGGTCTTAGCACCGCTAGAAGGGACCCTAGTACCTTTGTGAAAATCCTTGGAGCAGTGGCTAATCCGAAAGGAAGCGCCACGAACTGGTAATGTTTGTCCAGGAATGCAAACCTTAGGAACCGATGATGTTCCTTGTGGATAGGAATATGTAGATACGCATCCTTTAAATCCACCGTGGTCATGAATTGACCTTCCTGGATGGAAGGAAGGATAGTTCGAATGGTTTCCATCTTGAACGATGGGACCTTGAGAAATTTGTTTAAGATCTTGAGATCTAGGATTGGTCTGAACGTTCCCTCTTTTTTGGGAACTATGAACAGATTGGAGTAGAACCCCATCCCTTGTTCTCTTAATGGAACAGGATGAATCACTCCCATTTTTAACAGGTCTTCTACACAATGTAAGAACGCCTGTCTTTTTATGTGGTCTGAAGACAACTGCGACCTGTGGAACCTCCCCCTTGGGGGAAGTCCCTTGAATTCCAGAAGATAACCCTGGGAGACTATTTCTAGCGCCCAAGGATCCAGAACATCTCTTGCCCAAGCCTGAGCGAAGAGAGAGAGTCTGCCCCCCACCAGATCCGGTCCCGGATCGGGGGCCAATATTTCATGCTGTCTTGGTAGCAGTGGCAGGTTTCTTGGCCTGCTTTCCCTTGTTCCAGCCTTGCATTGGTCTCCAAGCTGGCTTGGCCTGAGAAGTATTACCCTCTTGCTTAGAGGACGTAGCACCTTGGGCTGGTCCGTTTTTGCGAAAGGGACGAAAATTAGGTCTATTTTTTGCCTTGAAAGGCCGATCCTGAGGAAGGGCGTGGCCCTTACCCCCAGTGATATCAGAGATAATCTCTTTCAAGTCAGGACCAAACAGCGTTTTCCCCTTGAAAGGAATGTTTAGTAGCTTGTTCTTGGAAGACGCATCAGCCGACCAAGATTTCAACCAAAGCGCTCTGCGCGCCACAATAGCAAACCCAGAGTTCTTAGCCGCTAACTTAGCCAATTGCAAAGAGGCGTCTAGAGTGAAAGAATTAGCCAATTTGAGAGCATTGATTCTGTCCATAATCTCCTCATAAGGAGGAGAGTCACTATCGAGCACCTTAAGCAGTTCATCAAACCAGAAATATGCGGCAGTAGTGACAGGGACAATGCATGAAATGGGTTGTAGAAGGTAACCCTGCTGAACAAACATCTTTTTAAGCAAACCTTCTAATTTTTTATCCATAGGATCTTTGAAAGCACAACTATCCTCTATGGGAATAGTGGTGCGTTTGTTTAAAGTAGAAACCGCTCCCTCGACCTTGGGGACTGACTGCCATAAGTCCTTTCTGGGGTCGACCATAGGAAACAATTTTTTAAATATGGGGGGAGGGACGAAAGGAATACCGGGCCTTTCCCATTCTTTATTAACAATGTCCGCCACCCGCTTGGGTATAGGAAAAGCTTCTGGGAGCCCCGGCACCTCTAGGAACTTGTCCATTTTACATAGTTTCTCTGGGATGACTAAATTTTCACAATCATCCAGAGTGGATAATACCTCCTTAAGCAAAATGCGGAGATGTTCCAATTTAAATTTAAATGTAATCACATCAGATTCAGCCTGCTGAGAAATGTTCCCTAAATCAGTAATTTCTCCCTCAGACAAAACCTCCCTGGCCCCCTCAGATTGGGTTAGGGGCCCTTCAGAGATATTAATATCAGCGTCGTCATGCTCTTCAGTAACTAAAACAGAGCAGCCACGCTTACGCTGATAAGTGTTCATTTTGGCTAAAATGTTTTTGACAGAATTATCCATTACAGCCGTTAATTGTTGCATAGTAAGGAGTATTGGCGCGCTAGATGTACTAGGGGCCTCCTGAGTGGGCAAGACTCGTGTAGACGAAGGAGGGAATGATGCAGTACCATGCTTACTCCCCTCACTTGAGGAATCATCTTGGGCATCATTGTCATTATCACATAAATCACATTTATTTAAATGAATAGGAATTCTGGCTTCCCCACATTCAGAACACAGTCTATCTGGTAGTTCAGACATGTTAAACAGGCATAAACTTGATCAGAAAGTACAAAAAACGTTTTAAAATAAAACCGTTACTGTCACTTTAAATTTTAAACTGAACACACTTTATTACTGCAATTGCGAAAAAACATGAAGGAATTGTTCAAAATTCACCAAATTTTCACCACAGCGTCTTAAAGCCTTGAAAATATTGCACACCAATTTTGGAAGCTTTAACCCTTAAAATAACGGAACCGGAGCCGTTTTAAGCTTTAAACCCCTTTACAGTCCCTGGTATCTGCTTTGCTGAGACCCAACCAAACCCAAAGGGGAATACGATACCAAATGACGCCTTCAGAAGTCTTTTATAAGTATCAGAGCTCCTCTCACATGCGACTGCATGCCATGCCTCTCAAAAACAAGTGCGCAACACCGGCGCGAAAATGAGACTCTGCCTATGCTTTGGGAAAGCCCCTAAAGAATAAGGTGTCTAAAACAGTGCCTGCCGATATTATTAAATCAAAATACCCAGAATAAATGATTCCTCAAGGCTAAATAAGTGTTAATATCAATCGATTTAGCCCAAAAAAAGTCTACAGTTTAAATAAGCCCTTGTGAAGCCCTTATTTACAATCGAAATAAACATGGCTTACCGGATCCCATAGGGAAAATGACAGCTTCCAGCATTACATCGTCTTGTTAGAATGTGTCATACCTCAAGCAGCAAGGGACTGCAAACTGTTCCCCCAACTGAAGTTAATTGCTCTCAACAGTCCTGTGTGGAACAGCCATGGATTTTAGTTACGGTTGCTAAAATCATTTTCCTCATACAAACAGAATTCTTCATCTCTTTTCTGTTTCTGAGTAAATAGTACGTACCAGCACTATTTGAAAATAACAAACTCTTGATTGAATAATGAAAAACTACAGTTAAACACTAAAAAACTCTAAGCCATCTCCGTGGAGATGTTGCCTGTACAACGGCAAAGAGAATGACTGGGGTAGGCGGAGCCTAGGAGGGATCATGTGACCAGCTTTGCTGGGCTCTTTGCCATTTCCTGTTGGGGAAGAGAATATCCCACAAGTAAGGATGACGCCGTGGACCGGACACACCTATGTTGGAGAAATGTTTTTGACAGAATTATCCATTACAGCCGTTAATTGTTGCATAGTAAGGAGTATTGGCGCGCTAGATGTACTAGGGGCCTCCTGAGTGGGCAAGACTCGTGTAGACGAAGGAGGGAATGATGCAGTACCATGCTTACTCCCCTCACTTGAGGAATCATCTTGGGCATCATTGTCATTATCACATAAATCACATTTATTTAAATGAATAGGAATTCTGGCTTCCCCACATTCAGAACACAGTCTATCTGGTAGTTCAGACATGTTAAACAGGCATAAACTTGATAACAAAGTACAAAAACGTTTTTAAAATAAAACCGTTACTGTCACTTTAAATTTTAAACTGAACACACTTTATTACTGCAATTGCGAAAAAACATGAAGGAATTGTTCAAAATTCACCAAATTTTCACCACAGTGTCTTAAAGCCTTAAAAGTATTGCACACCAAATTTGGAAGCTTTAACCCTTAAAATAACGGAACCGGAGCCGTTTTAAACTTTAACCCCTTTACAGTCCCTGGTATCTGCTTTGCTGAGACCCAACCAAGCCCAAAGGGGAATACGATACCAAATGACGCCTTCAGAAAGTCTTTTCTAAGTATCAGAGCTCCTCTCACATGCGACTGCATGCCATGCCTCTCAAAAACAAGTGCGCCACACCGGCGCGAAAATGAGGCTCTGCTTAAGCTTTGGGAAAGCCCCTAAGGAATAAGGTGTCTAATACAGTGCCTGCCGATATTATTATATCAAAATACCCAGATAAAATGATTCCTCAAGGCTAAATATGTGTTAATAATGAATCGATTTAGCCCAGAAACAGTCTACAGTCTTAATAAGCCCTTGTGAAGCCCTTATTTAAGATCGTAATAAACATGGCTTACCGGATCCCATAGGGAAAATGACAGCTTCCAGCATTACATCGTCTTGTTAGAATGTGTCATACCTCAAGCAGCAAGAGACTGCACACTGTTCCCCCAACTGAAGTTAATTGCTCTCAACAGTCCTGTGTGGAACAGCCATGGATTTTAGTTACGGTTGCTAAAA
The DNA here is from genome assembly GCF_027579735.1 of Bombina bombina. Taxonomy (NCBI): domain Eukaryota; kingdom Metazoa; phylum Chordata; class Amphibia; order Anura; family Bombinatoridae; genus Bombina; species Bombina bombina. The sequence continues at coordinate 25,810 of NW_026512355.1, forward strand.
TCATTTTCCTCATACAAACAGAAATCTTCATCTCTTTTCTGTTTCTGAGTAAATAGTACATACCAGCACTATTTCAAAATAACAAACTCTTGATTGAATAATAAAAACTACAGTTAAACACTAAAAAACTCTAAGCCATCTCCGTGGAGATGTTGCCTGTACAACGGCAAAGAGAATGACTGGGGTAGGCGGAGCCTAGGAGGGATCATGTGACCAGCTTTGCTGGGCTCTTTGCCATTTCCTGTTGGGGAAGAGAATATCCCACAAGTAAGGATGACGCCGTGGACCGGACACACCTATGTTGGAGAAATATAGTTTAAAACCTTTAAAGGAGGAATAAAAGAGAATTCTCAGCCTATTCCATTCCCTAGTATGGGGAATTGGAAAGAAAACCTCTGAAATCACAGAAGAATAAAAATGCAGAAATAATGTCAGCTAGTCTTAAAGAACTAGTTACCTTAATATCCAAAATAATCAACACCTCTTTAACAAAGAACAAATGTACTTTAATAAAAAAATTATACAAAAGTAGATTTGTTAGTGTCAATATCTGAAGAAGAAAATTTCTGAAAGAGAAAAAAAAAAAAAAATCATCATCAGAGAAGGATAAATCAGTATGTTGTTGGTCATTTGAAACTTCCATAATTAAAAAAGAAGTGGAAAAGACCTAAAAATTGTATTAGAAGGCACAAAGTCAGACAAAGCCTTAATCAGAAAAAATATTTCTTATAAATCTTCTAAACATTTCTTGTACTTAAGAATGGAAATGTAAAAAGCATAAATACTAATGGAATCTGCATGTAAAACAGAATTTATGTTTACCTGATAAATTACTTTCTCCAACGGTGTGTCCGGTCCACGGCGTCATCCTTACTTGTGGGATATTCTCTTCCCCAACAGGAAATGGCAAAGAGCCCAGCAAAGCTGGTCACATGATCCCTCCTAGGCTCCGCCTACCCCAGTCATTCGACCGACGTTAAGGAGGAATATTTGCATAGGAGAAACCATATGATACCGTGGTGACTGTAGTTAAAGAAAATAAATTATCAGACCTGATTAAAAAACCAGGGCGGGCCGTGGACCGGACACACCGTTGGAGAAAGTAATTTATCAGGTAAACATAAATTCTGTTTTCTCCAACATAGGTGTGTCCGGTCCACGGCGTCATCCTTACTTGTGGGAACCAATACCAAAGCTTTAGGACACGGATGAAGGGAGGGAGCAAATCAGGTCACCTAAATGGAAGGCACCACGGCTTGCAAAACCTTTCTCCCAAAAATAGCCTCAGAAGAAGCAAAAGTATCAAACTTGTAAAATTTGGTAAAAGTGTGCAGTGAAGACCAAGTCGCTGCCCTACATATCTGATCAACAGAAGCCTCGTTCTTGAAGGCCCATGTGGAAGCCACAGCCCTAGTGGAATGAGCTGTGATTCTTTCAGGAGGCTGCCGTCCGGCAGTCACATAAGCCAATCTGATGATGCTTTTAATCCAAAAAGAGAGAGAGGTAGAAGTTGCTTTTTGACCTCTCCTTTTACCAGAATAAACAACAAACAAAGAAGATGTTTGTCTAAAATCCTTTGTAGCATCTAAATAGAATTTAAGAGCGCGAACAACATCCAAATTGTGCAACAAACGTTCCTTCTTCGAAACTGGTTTCGGACACAAAGAAGGCACGACTATCTCCTGGTTAATGTTTTTGTTAGAAACAACCTTTGGAAGAAAACCAGGTTTAGTACGTAAAACCA
>NW_026512356.1:0-34298 GCF_027579735.1 Bombina bombina
TAGCAGCTTCTAAGTAAGTTTTTAAACAGTTTTATACTGGATTTTTATATCTGTGCATCTTATTCTTTATAGTAGTGTCTATTACATGCAGTTATATGAAAATGACTTTATGTATTAATATAAAGTTCTAAATATATGTATTGTACTTATATTTGCCATGAGTCAGGTTTATGTATATTTCCTTTTGCAGACTATCAGTTTCAAATTGGGGAAAAAAACGTATTTAGGAAGTTATTTTTTTCTTACCTGGGGTATAGTCTTTTCTTCAAAATATACTGTTTTCTTTAATTTTCGCGGGCAAAATTAGGCTCACAAGGCCGCAAAATGCTATTTATTGCGTTATTCTTGGAGCAAGTTTTTTTTTTTTGTCGTGAAGGTACGTTCGTTGACGCAAGGTCTCCATTTCCGGCGTCTTAGTTGACTCCAGGTACCTTGCACAAGGTTGCGTCTGTTACGTCATTTCCGAATGTTAGCTGCAAAAAGTTTTCATTTTGCATTGCGCGTCATACTTGGCGCCAAATAATTTAATTAGTTAAAACCCACTTCCTATATGCCTCTTGCCTTTTTCTCTATCAGAGGGCTATGCTGTTTGCATTTTTTCCCATTCCTGAAACTGCCATATAAGAAAATTGATATTTTTGCTTTATATGTTTTTTCTCTTACTTTTGCAAGATGTCTCAATCTGATCCTGTCTCAGAAACCACTGTTGGATTCCTGCTGCCTGATAACAGTTCTACCAAAGATAAGTGTATCTGTTGTAAATTTAGTAGAGATTATATCTCCAGCGGTAGACAGTTGTCATGATAAACTTTTACATGCAGAGAATGTATTCATCAGTACTAGTACAATGCCTGTTGTTCCTTTAACATCTTATGTACATGATATCCCTGTGAATGTTAAAGATTTTATTGCTGATGCAATTCAGAAGGCTTTGTCTGCTTTTCCACCTTCTAATAAACGTAAAAGGTCTTTTAAAACTTCTCATAAAGTTGATGAAATTTCAAAGGACCCACAACATCTGATTCAGAAAATCCTACCTCAGAGATTGACACTGGCAAATCTACTTATCTCTTTAAGATGGAGTATATTGGGTCTTTGTTAAGAGGTGTTGATAACTTTGGATATTGAGGAAACTAGTTATCTTGATATTAAAAATAGTAAACGTTTACTTTCTGTTTTTAAACATTCTGTGGTTACTCCAGAGGTTTTTCCAGTTCCTGATGCTATTTGTGATATGATTTCAAAGGAATTGAATAGGCCTGGTACTTCTTTTATTCCTTCTGCTAGGTTTAAAAAGTTGTATCCTTTGCCAGCAATTATATTGGAGTTTTGGGAAAAATATCCCCAAAGTTGATGGGGCTATCTCTACTCTTGCCAAAAGTACTACTATCCCTATGGAAGATAGTACTTCCTTTAAGGACCCTTTAGATAGGAAACTTGAATCTTATCTAAGGGAAGCTTATTTATAGGGAAGGCAGGGTGGCAGGCACTACTATAACAACCAGGCGCAAGAAGAAATATATAATTAAACATAAATAAACTTTAATGAAAAAAAAAATAAAGAAATATATATATATATAATACATGATAGGCATGACACAGAGATAGGGGAGGAAAGTAGAACAGAGGCCTGACGCGTTTTGCGCCCCCTAGTGGCGCTTATTCATAGGCTAAGGTGCAAGGAAAGTGAGACCTATTTAAAGGATAAGACATTAACCCTTCCATTGCTGACAAAAAATGTTAAAATCACAATAGTGTTAAAAACATACACAAATTTACAATGGGATCTATATACAAAAAACATCCTGTCTCAGCTGAAAAACACAAGTTGGATATGAAGACAACAATACCTTTTATATCATATTGCCGTTATGGAAAAATGTTTTATTTTTATAATAGGGGAAGGAATAAATAAATACACCTTTGTAAACAATATATGTAAAAGCTACTTAGTACCAAGTCTCAATAAACATTAAATATAAGTTAATTATTACACCTATGATCTAATGATCTATTAGGTAGTTAATGTCACATTCTTTATTCATACCTTTGGGGTAATGTGTATTTAATTTAATTATCCCAAAAATTTATTTCTCCAACATTGGTGTGTCCGGTCCACGGCGTCATCCTTACTTGTGGGATATTCTCTTCCCCAACAGGAAATGGCAAAGAGTCCCAGCAAAGCTGGTCACATGATCCCTCCTAGGCTCCGCCCACCCCAGTCATTCTCTTTGCCGTTGCACAGGCAACATCTCCACGGAGATGGTTAAGAGTTTTTTGTAGTTTTATTCTTCTATCAAGTGTTTGTTATTTTAAAATAGTGCTGGTATGTACTATTTACTCTGAAACAAAAGGATGAAGATTTCTGTTTGTAAGAGGAAGATGATTTTTAGCAGACAGTAACTAAAATCGATTGCTGTTTCCACACAGGACTGTTGAGATGAAGTAACTTCAGTTGGGGGAAACAGTTAGCAGTCTTTTCTGCTTAAGGTATGACTAGCCATATTTCTAACAAGACCATGTAATGCTGGAAGGCTGTCATTTCCCCTCATGGGGACCGGTAAGCCATTTTCTTAGTTAAACATAAAAGAATAAAGGGCTTCAAAAAGGGCTTAAAAACTGGTAGACATTTTTCTGGGCTAAAACAATTGCTTTACTAGGCATATTATGCAGATTCTAACTAATTATTGGTATTATAATCTTGGGGAACGTTTAGAAAAACGGCAGGCACTGTGTTGGACACCTTTTTCAGATGGGAGCCTTTCTAGTTATAGACAGAGCCTCATTCTGGGACTGTATAGGGGTTAAATGTAAAAACGTCTCCGGTTCCGTTAATTTAAGGGTTAAAGCTCTGAAATTTGGTGTGCAATACTTCTAATGCTTTAAGACACTGTGGTGAAATTTTGGTGAATTTTGAACAATTCCTTCATACTTTTTCACATATTCAGTAATAAAGTGTTTTCAGTTTGAAATTTAAAGTGACAGTAACGGTTTTATTTTAAAAGTTTTTTGTGCTTTGTTGACAAGTTTAAGCCTGTTTAACATGTCTGTACCATCAGATAAGCTATGTTCTATATGTATGAAAGCCAATGTGTCTCCCCATTTAAATTTGTGATAATTGTGCCATAGTGTCCAAACAAAGTAAGGACAGTAATGCAACAGATAATGATATTGCCCAAGATGATTCCTCAAATGAGGGGAGTAAACATGATACTACATCATCCCCTACTGTGTCTACACCAGTTATGCCCACACAGGAGGCCCCTAGTACATCTAGTGCGCCAATACTTATTACCATGCAACAATTAACGGCTGTATTGGATAACTCCATAGCAAATCTTTTATCCAAAATGCCTACTTATCAGAGAAAGCGCGATTGCTCTGTTTTAAACACTGAAGAGCAAGAGGACGCTGATGATAACTGTTCTGACACACCCTCACACCAATCTCAAGGGGCCATGAGGGAGGTTTTGTCTGATGGAGAAATTTCAGATTCAGGAAAAATTTCTCATCAAGCTGAACCTGATGTTGTGACATTTAAATTTAAATTAGAACATCTCCGCGCACTGCTTAAGGAGGTGTTATCTACTCTGGATGATTGTGACAATTTGGTCATTCCAGAGAAATTATGTAAGATGGACAAGTTCCTAGAGGTTCTGGTGCCCCCCGACGCTTTTCCTATACCCAAGCGGGTGGCGGACATAGTAAATAAAGAGTGGGAAAGGCCCGGCATACCTTTTGTCCCCCCCCCTATATTTAAGAAATTATTTCCTATAGTCGACCCCAGAAAGGACTTATGGCAGACAGTCCCCAAGGTCGAGGGGGCGGTTTCTACTCTAAACAAACGCACTACTATTCCTATCGAAGATAGTTGTGCTTTCAAAGATCCTATGGATAAGAAATTAGAGGGTTTGCTTAAAAAGATTTTTGTACAGCGAGGTTACCTTCTACAACCAATTTCATGCATTGTTCCTGTCACTACGGCAGCGTGTTTCTGGTTCGAGGAACTAGAAAAATCGCTCAGTAAAGAATCTTCGTATGAGGAGGTTATGGACAGAGTTCAAGCACTTAAATTGGCTAACTCTTTTGTTTTAGATGCCGCTTTGCAATTAGCTAGATTAGCGGCGAAAAATTCAGGGTTTGCTGTCGTGGCGCGCAGAGTGCTTTGGCTAAAGTCTTGGTCAGCGGATGTGTCTTCCAAGACAAAATTGCTTAACATTCCTTTCAAAGGTAAAACATTATTTGGACCTGATTTGAAAGAGATTATTTCAGACATCACTGGGGGAAAGGGCCACACCCTCCCACAGGATAGGTCTTTTAAGGCTAATAATAAGCCTAATTTTCGTCCCTTTCGCAGAAACGGACCAGTCTCTAATTCTGTATCCTCTAAGCAAGAGGGTAATACTTCACAACCCAAACCAGCCTGGAAACCAATGCAAGGCTGGAACAAGGGTAAGCAGGCCAAGAAGCCTACCACTGCTACCAAAACAGCATGAAGGGATAGCCCCCGATCCGGGACCGGATCTAGTGGGGGGCAGACTTTCTCTCTTTGCTCAGGCTTGGGCAAGAGATGTTCAGGATCCTTGGGCGCTAGAAATAGTTTCTCAAGGTTATCTCCTGGAATTCAAGGAACTACCCCCAAGGGGAAGGTTCCACAGGTCTCAATTATCTTCAAACCAAATAAAGAGACAGGCATTCTTACATTGTGTAGAAGACCTGTTAAAGATGGGAGTGATACATCCAGTTCCAATAAGAGAACAAGGAATGGGATTTTATTCCAATCTGTTCATAGTTCCCAAAAAAGAGGGAACATTCAGACCAATTTTGGATCTAAAGATCCTAAACAAATTTCTCAGGGTACCATCGTTCAAAATGGAAACTATTCGAACGATCCTACCTACTATCCAGGAAACTCAATTTATGACTACCGTGGATTTAAAGGATGCGTACCTACATATTCCTATCCACAAGGAACATCATCAGTTCCTAAGGTTCGCTTTTCTGGACAAGCATTACCAGTTTATGGCACTTCCATTTGGATTAGCCACTGCTCCAAGGATTTTCACAAAGGTACTAGGGTCCCTTCTAGCGGTTCTAAGACCAAGGGGCATTGCAGTAGTACCTTACTTGGACGACATCCTGATTCAAGCGTCGTCCCTGTCAAAAGCAAAGGCTCATACGGACATCGTCCTAGCCTTTCTCAGATCTCACGGATGGAAGGTGAACAAAGAAAAAAGTTCTCTGTCCCCGTCAACAAGAGTTCCCTTCTTGGGAACAATAATAGATTCCTTAGAAATGAGGATTTTATTGACAGAGGTCAGAAAATCAAAACTTCTAAGCTCTTGTCAAGTACTTCATTCTGTTCCTCGTCCTTCCATAGCGCAGTGCATGGAAGTAATAGGATTGATGGTTGCAACAATGGACATAGTTCCTTTTGCACAAATTCATCTAAGACCATTACAACTGTGCATGCTCAGACAGTGGAATGGGGATTATACAGACTTGTCTCCGACGATTCAAGTAGATCAAAAGACCAGAGATTCACTCAGTTGGTGGCTGACCCTGGACAATCTGTCACAGGGAATGAGCTTCCGCAGACCAGAGTGGGTCATTGTCACGGCCGACGCCAGCCTAGTGGGCTGGGGCGCGGTCTGGGAATCCCTGAAAGCTCAGGGTCTATGGTCTCGGGAAGAGTCTCTTCTCCCGATAAACATTCTGGAACTGAGAGCGATATTCAATGCTCTCAGAGCTTGGCCTCAACTAGCAAAGGCCAAATTCATAAGGTTTCAGTCAGACAACATGACGACCGTTGCATATATCAATCATCAGGGGGGAACAAGGAGTTCCCTGGCGATGAAAGAAGTGACCAAGATAATTCAATGGGCGGAGGATCACTCCTGCCACTTGTCTGCGATCCACATCCCAGGAGTGGAAAATTGGGAAGCGGATTTTCTGAGTCGTCAGACTTTCCATCCGGGGGAGTGGGAATTCCATCCGGAAATCTTTGCCCAAATAACTCAATTATGGGGCATTCCAGACATGGATCTGATGGCGTCTTGTCAGAACTTCAAGGTTCCTTGCTACGGGTCCAGATCCAGGGATCCCAAGGCGACCCTAGTAGATGCACTAGTAGCACCTTGGACCTTCAACCTAGCTTATGTATTCCCACCGTTTCCTCTCATCCCCAGGCTGGTAGCCAGGATCAATCAGGAGAGGGCCTCGGTGATCTTGATAGCTCCTGCGTGGCCACGCAGGACTTGGTATGCAGACCTGGTGAATATGTCATCGGCTCCACCATGGAAGCTACCTTTGAGACAGGACCTTCTTGTTCAGGGTCCATTCGAACATCCGAATCTGGTTTCCCTCCAACTGACGGCTTGGAGATTGAACGCTTGATTTTATCAAAGCGTGGGTTTTCAGATTCTGTAATAGATACTCTGATTCAGGCTAGAAAGCCTGTAACTAGAAAAATTTACCATAAAATATGGAAAAAATATATCTGTTGGTGTGAATCTAAAGGATTCCCATGGAACAAGATAAAAATTCCTAAGATTCTATCCTTTCTACAAGAAGGTTTGGAGAAAGGATTATCTGCAAGTTCTCTGAAGGGACAGATCTCTGCTTTATCTGTCTTACTTCACAAAAGACTGGCAGCTGTGCCAGATGTTCAAGCATTTGTTCAGGCTCTGGTTAGGATCAAGCCTGTTTACAGACCTTTGACTCCTCCCTGGAGTCTAAATCTAGTTCTTTCAGTTCTTCAAGGGGTCCCGTTTGAACCCTTACATTCCATAGATATTAAGTTTCTATCTTGGAAAGTTTTGTTTTTGGTTGCAATTTCTTCTGCTAGAAGAGTTTCAGAGTTATCTGCTCTGCAGTGTTCTCCGCCCTATCTGGTGTTCCATGCAGATAAGGTGGTTTTGCGTACTAAGCCTGGTTTTCTTCCGAAAGTTGTTTCCAACAAAAATATTAACCAGGAGATAGTTGTACCTTCTTTGTGTCCGAATCCAGTTTCAAAGAAGGAACGTTTGTTACACAATTTGGACGTAGTCCGTGCTCTAAAATTCTATTTAGAGGCTACTAAAGATTTCAGACAAACATCTTCCTTGTTTGTTGTTTATTCTGGTAAAAGGAGAGGTCAAAAAGCGACTTCTACCTCTTTCCTTTTGGCTTAAAAGCATTATCCGATTGGCTTATGAGACTGCCGGACGGCAGCCTCCTGAAAGAATCACAGCTCACTCCACTAGGGCTGTGGCTTCCACATGGGCCTTCAAGAACGAGGCTTCTGTTGACCAGATATGTAAGGCAGCGACTTGGTCTTCACTGCACACTTTTGCCAAATTTTACAAATTTGATACTTTTGCTTCTTCGGAGGCTATTTTTGGGAGAAAGGTTTTGCAAGCCGTGGTGCCTTCCATTTAGGTGATCTGATTTGCTCCCTCCCTTCATCCGTGTCCTAAAGCTTTGGTATTGGTTCCCACAAGTAAGGATGACGCCGTGGACCGGACACACCAATGTTGGAGAAAACAGAATTTATGCTTACCTGATAAATTACTTTCTCCAACGGTGTGTCCGGTCCACGGCCCGCCCTGGTTTTTTAATCAGGTCTGATGAATTATTTTCTCTAACTACAGTCACCACGGTATCATGGTTTCTCCTATATATATTTCCTCCTGTCCGTCGGTCGAATGACTGGGGTGGGCGGAGCCTAGGAGGGATCATGTGACCAGCTTTGCTGGGACTCTTTGCCATTTCCTGTTGGGGAAGAGAATATCCCACAAGTAAGGATGACGCCGTGGACCGGACACACCGTTGGAGAAAGTAATTTATCAGGTAAGCATAAATTCTGTTTTTTTATCAAGAATTTGATGTCTATTACCCCCTCTAGGTGGAATAATAGCTATGTCTATATCTGAACGGACATATCCGCCAAATGTGTGAAATGTATACCATTGAAGTGATTGGCTACTGCCGAAACCTTACAGTAATTTTAACGTCCCTCACATGTTCTCCGAACCTAGTTCTGACTTCTCGTGAGGTTTTACCCACGTATTGACTTTTACAAATATTACAAGTCAGAAGATAGATTGCAAATTTTGTTTTACAATTTGCATAAAAAATTATGCAATATTGCTTATCTACACTGGAGGAGAACTGATCACTTTTAATGAGATGTTGCTCCAGCGTGGCCTCACAGGTTCTGGTATGCAGTCCTTGGCCACTTTAAGACCAGACATTCTGTCTCAAGGACCATTTTTCCATCAGGATCTCAAATTGCTAAATTTGAAGGTATGGAAATTGAACGCTTAGTCATAGAGGTTTCTCTGACCCTTTTTATGGTGGTTATGTTTTTTGTATAAAGCACCTTTATATTTCCAATTCCTTTTTTGATGCTTTTTACTTTTTTTTTTTTTTTTTTTTTTTTTATCACCCCACTACTTGGCTATTCGTTAAAACTGAATTATGGGTGTGGTGAGGGAGTATTTATAGGCATTTTGAGGTTTGGGAGACTTTGTCCCTCCTGGTAGGATTGTATATCCCATATGTCACTAGCTCATGGACTCTTTCCAATATTGAAGAAATGAATTTATCAGGTAAGTTCTTACATAAATTATGTTTTTTAAACAGTTTTATACTGGATTTTTATATTGGTATATGTGCATCTTATTCTTTATAGTAGTGTCTATTACATGCAGTTATATGTAAATTAGTGTATACTATCCCTTTAATGAATTACGGTCAGACTTTTCTTTGGAAAATGTTGTATGCCACCTTATTGCAGTAAGAAGGTTGCTCTTACATGGCCCTTCTGAGGACTAGATGTGATTTATATATCTGTATAGGCAGATTAAAATTTTATGACTTCAAATTAGGTCTTTTAGGTATGTATGTATATATATATTTCCCTTCTCAGGAAAGAATTCTAAAATTTGGGACATGCCTCTCCACACATATATCATTTTCCCTTCACAGGGAAGGAATTACTAATATTTGACATGTATTGTTCATGTTACATTACAGATTCTTAAGTGTTTTTGAACACTAATATATTTCTTCTTTTCTTAGGGAAGGTTTTTCGAGATTTGTGACATGTATTGCTCATGTACCATTCAAAGCACACTAAAGAATTTGGAACACTAATATATGTTTTTCCCGTCACAGGGAAGGATTTTTAAATATTTGTGACATGTATTGGTCATATAACATTCTAATTCTTTAGTGTTTTTGAGATTTTATATTTTTTCCCTTCTTAGGGAAGTAATTTCTAAATTGTGACATGTATGGTTCATCTATCATTCAAAATTTTTTAGTGTGCTTTAGGGCTGCAACTAACTAGTTTCATAATCGATTAATCAGCCGATTATTTTTTCGACTAATCGGATAAAAAATGAATCAATAATTGTTTCCTATATTTTAAATAAAATCCACATACTGAGTGTTACAAATTTAAACTTCAGACTAAAACTTTACATTAACACAACTGTTTGTCCAATTTTTAAGCAGCAGAATTTTATTTTGTTATAATTAATTTTTTTTTATTGAGGTTTGAACAATACAAAGAGTGATAAGCGCCAAAAATTCGCAATATAATACAGGTATCTGCCAACAGGGTTGGAATTAGACATTTCTAAAGTAAGATATACATTATATCATATCAACATGCCCTCCAAAATATTATAGGCTACTAAGAGCCTCAAGTTACACATACACCTAATGCAAGGAGTTACAAATAGTGCAGAATTTAGGGAAATGTTTAAGGTGCAAACTGAACAACCTCTTATTTTGCCCTCTAAAATATTCTAGGCCCCTTTTGGGCAGCACGTTACCCAGGTACACCATGTGAGGGATTAAATAGAATGATTTGTATTCTGGCCTCCTAACCATATTGAGGCCTCTTTTGGGCCTTCTGCAGCTATGTACATAACAAAGGAGGTTTATATAATTACAACACAAGAAACCCCCTAAAATATAAAGAAGTTATGGTAAAGCATACCCCAGGTAAACTTTTGTGTCCACTCTTGGACCATAGGTATTAAATATAAATAAGGGGTAGGTGTTGGGGGATATATTAGTAGGGTGCTGTATTGAATCTCTTAGTATACCCTAGCAATTACTATAGGCCTCTTTAGAGCCTCAAATTATACACGCACCCAATGTAAATGATTATACCTTAAACAACTATTCACAAATCTACATCTGTAACTAAGTTGAGGATACAATAACTATGTCATCCTAATTTGCAAAGTTGAGAAGACACAAGGATATAAGTGCAAATCAGTAAGCCTTTTAATTTGTCCTCCAGTATACTATAGGCCACATTCGGACCTCACCTTACCTCTATACCCAATAGGAGGGGTTACATTCAACTCCAAACTAGAATACAACTCTGAAACCCACCACTTTAGTGCTATTTTACATAAACATCAGTCATAATGCAACCGTGAACCTCTGAAGAGGCAGCTGTAGCTTTGAAGCCTTAGTTGAAATAAATAATATGCAGCATAACATGGCCGCCATAACATGGGGAAGAAGTGAGGCCGCCATTATGGCCCTGGGTTTAAGTACAGGAAAATGTATATACAGTGCTTGCTACATTTTCGTGGATGACATCTACCCCACTCCTGTACTATCCAAACGATTTGGTATAATTTCTCCTAGTAGGAGCTGAACACCCCAGGCTCCGGCGGTAGATGGAGACAAAACAGGATCCGTGAGACCTCCCAGGCATATCACTGTACACAGTCTCAAGCTTTGCCTGGTCGCCCGGGACCCACTCTTACCCTGCACATTCAGCTGACTATGCTGATCATGTGGACTTACTTCGCCGCCCCAATCCAGAAGGCTGGCCGCTTCCCTCCAAACAAGGACGGCAAATTTAGGTAGAGTAGCCTGATCCACCACTGTGCTCAACCTCTGAGCTGACACTAGTTTGGACTGCCACTGCTCCCCGGTTTCTATTTCTTCCTCCAGCTAGAGTGTTAGAGCGACTCTCTCCGCAGTGACATGTAAGTAGCTCCGCTGACCACACCTAGCTAAGAGGCGCCGAGAAATCTCCTTAAGTCTGCAATCTGTCCCATCACACTTGGACATCCCTAGTTCACGCCTCTCTGATGCTCAGGAAGGAGAAGGGCCTTCAGGTATGTGTTGTACTCGCCTTCTGTCTTCCTTAGACCTCGGTCTGTGTAATGGGATATTCCGCGGTTTACTTTGCGATGCTTCACTGCAATCAGTTGAATTATCTACCAGGGAAAGTCGGTCAATTCTTTTGCAGATCAGCTCCTCCCACCTCTCCATCAGGCCTTTAATAAAGAAATAGAGCTCCTCCATGGTAGTTTAATGAAGGTGTAAACTGCTGTTTACAGGTTAGCAAGTGAATGCAGCGGCAAAGTGCTTACTCCGGTTCCCGGGGGGTGCTGAGTTCCCTTTCCTTGTAGGCCGCCAAGAGAACTCTGCGGTCTGGGAAGCTTTTCTCACAATATAAATATATTCCGGTCTAGCAAAGCGTTATCTACTGCATAATCATTTTTTCTGGATGGATGCAAAAAAACCTAATTACAAGGCGGATTGCAATTTTTATTTGCAGAGCTCCCAGTTTAGCAGCCATCTTAGGCCATGGCCTGGGCACGCCCCCGGCAGAATTTTTTTTAATTAAGCAAAACAAAACTACAAACTGTTTGAAAAGAGGTAGAACTACAGAGGTAAAATATCACTGTTTAATCACATTCTGTTATTCACTCTTTCAGGAACTTTGCATTGAAATGCAAAAATGTCAACATGTCAAAATGTATTTTTGCAAGCTATGTTGCCTACAGCAGAGAGCAGACGCTCAGATGGTGTTGAGGTGTCTGAGATGTATAATTAGGGATTTGCCAATTTCGCCAAAGTGGGATATTTTATCTTTTTTAGCTCTTCACCAATGCTAAGTGTTTTCCACCTTGGCAAGGGGCCTCTTAACAAAGTAAGCCTGGACTTCATTCTAAAATTAAAAAAAAATACCTTGAATATCTATAAGGTTGGGGAAAAATATCTAGTCCACTCAAAAAAATAAGATATATACTTAGAGGTTGAATCTGGTACATATCAAAATTTATTATAAATAAAAAAAAATAAAATAAAAAGTGCTAAGCACTTTATATCAATAACAGGACAAAGCCATACACCTTTATCTATACAGTACATATAATTAGCAATATCAAACAATCCGCTAGTCAATGTACAAACAGATAATGGTGCACATCAATTCAAATAACAAGTCCTATCAATCTAGAGCTAGGTATAAATAGCAAGCTCAGCACTATATCATGCAAAGTGTAGTCCCAAATCACATGATTTAATATAAACAATCCAAATAATGACTCCTATTACTTCTGGGTTACACATAAGCCAGGAGTAGCTGTAAACTTATACTGTCCTAAAAAGTGAAAAGTAAACTTCTGTAGACATCCTTTAGGCTAAGGGCATAACCAAAAAAACACAATACCATGTGCAGGAGCTCATTTGGAGTGAAGCAGCTGGTGCCGTGCACAGACCAACTAATTGCAAACCAACTAATCGATTATGAGATTCGTTGACCACTATTTTCATAATCGATTATAACGATTAGTTGTTGCAGCTCTAGTGTGCTTGGAACACGAATATATTTTGTTCCCTTCTTAGGGAATGGATTTTTAATATTTGTCATGTATTGTTCATGTAACATTTCAAATTCTTTAGTGTTCTTTGGTCACTAATCTATTTTTTCCCTTATGTACAAAAGTTCAAATGAGGTGCACAAACAGTCAGGTATAGATTCGTAGTTTTTCTTTATTTGCAAGTAAAATCTTCCCCTCAGGGATACAGGAATACTCAAGCGTAGTAGTGAGTGGAGATAGCTTCACTCTAGTGACTGTCTGCTGACATCTGAAGCCGTAATCGTAGCATATTATTTTTTTCCCTTGTCAGAGAAGGAATTTCTACTATTTGTGACATGTATTGTTCATGAACCATGTCAAATTCTTTAATGTTCTTTTAACACTAATACTTTTTCCTTTCTCAAATTGAAGGATATAATATCTCTATAATCTATCTATCTATATTATTTGTTCCGCTGGGACGTTCTAGGGACTCTTCTGGCAGTAGCCGTTTTTCAGGATTTTTCATTTAGCGGGATCCTTGCGGATCTTTGTCTTTTCTTCGCTTACAAGGTGACTCTGGAACAGAGTTCTTTGGTGCTAGATTTTCTCTTCAGTTCTCTGGCCGTCCATTTGTGGGTCAGTAATGGTCTAATGGCTGCTTCCATGGATATTATTCGTTTTACTTGTTCCATTTGAGACATCTTCTATTTTGCATTCTCAAACAATGGAATAGAAACCTCTCAGATCTCTTGCAGAAAATAGATCTGGATCCAATAAAGGAGCCTCTCTTGTGGTGAATTCTCAGGACCTTCTGTCTCGAGGCACATGCTTCATGAGACCTTGCTGGGTGATTGTGACCACGGACGCCAGTTGTCTAGGCTGGGGAGCAGTTTGGGGCTCTTTGAAAGCTCACAGATGGTGGACTCAGGAGGAGTTTTCTCTTCAAGATAAACATCTTAGCGTTCATAGCAATCTTCAATGTCTTAACTACTTGCTTTGAATTATCTTTTGTCCGGTTTATCTATTTTTGTCCTATCTGCTATTCACATTCCAGGGGTGGACACCTGGGAGGCGGATTTCCTGAGCAGACAGACTTTTTTTCTTTCCGGGGAGTGGGCTCTCCATCTGGAAGTGTTCTCAATGATAACCTTCAGGTGGGGGGGTTCCGGACTTGGATATGAAGAAGTCTCGTCAAACACCAAGGTACGGTTCTAGGTCGAGATCTTTAGGCCGCTCTGATAGATCCTCTAGCGGTTCCTTGGACTTTCTTTCTGGCATACCTTTTTCCTCAGTTTGCTCTCCTTCCATAAATCATTGCTCATACTAAACTGGAGAGAGCATCATTAATTTAATAGCTCCTGCATGGCCTCGCAGTATCTGGTTTGTGGATCTGGTAAGGATGTCATCTCTACCTCTTTGGAGGTTACCTCTGAGGAAGGACCTTCTAATTCAGGGTCTTTTCCTCCACCCAAATCTGAATTTTCTGAAGCTGACTGCTTGGAGATTGAATGCCTAGTTCTGTCTAGGCGTGGGTTTTCTGTAGCGGTCATTGATTCTATGCTTCAGGCTCACAATCCAAGATTAACCATAATGTATGGCTTAAAAATCTTTTATTGGTGCGAATATAAAGGTTTTCTCCTGGAGCTAGGTGAGGATTTCCCGTATTCTATCCTTTCTTCAAAATGGCCTAGAGAAGTTTTGTCAGTCGGTACTATAAAGGGTCAGATTTCGGCATTATCTATCCTTTTGCACAAACGTCTGGCAGACTTATAAGATGTTCAAGCCCTGGTCAAAATTAGACTTGTGTTTAATCCTGTTGCTCCTCCTTGGTGCTTTAATCTAGTTCTTAAAGTTTTGCAGCTGGCTCTGTTTGAGCCAATGCCTGTTATAAAATTGTTATCTTGGAAGGTTTTTGTTTCTCCTTGCTATTTCTTCCGCTCGCAGAGTTTGAGCTTTCAGCTCTGGTATGTGATTCCCTGTACCTTATTTTTAATGCAGATAAGGCAGTCCTTCGTACTAACTTTGGTTTTCTCCCTAATCAGGAAATGGTAGTTCCTTCTTTTTGTCCTAATTCTTCTCATAAGGAACTTATTTTGCATAACTTGGATGTTGTGCGTGCTCCAAAGTTTTACCTTCAAGCTACTAAAGATTTTAGGCATCTTTTGCCCTGTTTGTCGTTTTCTCTGGAAAGCTTGAAGGTCAGAAGGCCACCTCTACTTATTTCCCTCTGGTTAAGAGGTATGATTCGTTTGGTTTATGAGACTGCTGGACAGCAGCCTCCTGAGAGAATTACAGCTCATTCCACTAGGGTTATCTCCTCTTCTTGGGCTTTCAAAAATTAAGCTTCTGTGGAACAGATTTGCAAGGCAGCAACATGGTCCTCTTTGCATACTTTTTCCAAATTTTACAAAATTTGATACTTTTGCATCGGCTGAGGCTTCTTTTGGGAGAAAGGTTCTTCAATCAGTGGTGCCTTCTGTTTATGTCCTCCTGCCTTTTTTCTCCCTCCCTGTTCATTCCGTGTCCTCTAGCTTGGGAATTGGTTCCCACTAGTAATTGGAATGACGTTGTGGACTCTCCATGTCATAGGAAAGAAAACAAAATGTATGCTTACCTGATAAATTTCTTTCCATGACCCCACCCTCTTTTTAATGTAATTTGGCAGTTTTGAGTAAATCTCAGGCACTTTTTATCATCCTTATGTTTCTTCTTTTTCCATTTTCCTTCGGGTGAATGACTGGGTATTATGGGTAATGGAAGTTACACTTAACAGCTTTGCTGGGGTGCTCTTTACCTCCTCCTGATGGCCAGGAGTTCACTATCCCACTAGTAATTGTAATGACATCAGGTAAGCATAAATTTAGTTTTTTAAGTTTTGCTAGACTATTTATACATAATCAAGGAGGAACTTGCAGAAAGGATAAATGGACTGAAAATAAACATAGTTTCCTTTCTATTATACATGTTCTAGGACAGGAAAATAGAAAAGCATATTTCCAGGTGACACACACTACTTGGAATGTTTGTCACAATACAGTATCATCTCTGGTTTATAAAACAATTAGGCATAACGAACGTAAAGCTCATGGCTTTGTGTTATCAAATTGTTGTGCCCAAAACAAGGGGTCCAGGCTGTCACGAAAGATCTGTCCTTCCTTGGAAAGTTAGTGTTGTGTATTTTCTCCTGTGCTTATTCTACCACATAAAAGGTATAGTCTAGTCAGAATTAAAGTGATGGTAAACCTTGACTATTCAAATGCCATTTATTTAATCTTTGCCATTAAAGTATATGTACACCTTTTCTGTTTATAATCCATCTGTTAAAGGGTTAAATTAGTGCATATAGCAATGCTTCTATTGCAATGTTATGCCGGCCCACTTGGATGAGCTCTTCTATACATCACAGCCCAGCCAAAAGAGCAAATAAGGGGGGGCGGAGGAACAGACAATACCAATTAGGATGATAAATCTTTTATTATAAAATATATATATATATATATATATATACACTTGTTTCTTCCTAAATGGCAAGAGTCCACAGCTGCATTCATTACTTTTGGCAATTCAGAACCCGGCCACCAGGAGGAGGCAAAGACACCCCAGCCAAAGGCCCAAATACTCCTCCTACTTCCCTCATCCCTCAGTCATTCTTTGCCTTTCATCACAGGAGGTTGGCAGAGAAGTGTCAGAGGTTTACGATTGTCTCTTATGGAGGGTAGTACTCTTCAGCATAGGTCTGGAGTTTTAAGTAGTCCTTTCAGCCTCTCAGTAAGAGCTTGGATGAAAGTTAGTCCAGAGATGCAGGGAGAGTCATTCTACGAAACCATCCCGACTCATTTTTAACAGCTCCATAAGCAATCGGTGTTGACAAGTTTTGCTGCCTGTTTTTTCTTCTTTCAAGTCCATGGCAGAGGCGATGCTACTATCTGTCACACTTGAAGGGCCTTGTTCCCGTTCCATGGCGTAGATTCCGGTAAGATCGTTTCATTTTACTTTCTTCATGATTGTATTGTACTACAAGTGTTTTCCCGAGAAGCTACCGCCTTTCGGGACTAACTATAATTAGGGTCTCAGTGAGGCTCCTTTTGTATCTTGGAATCGTGGGTTAATATCTCCTTAGGGGGGTTATTGAACAGGGGGGTCTTTAATCATATTTATGTGATTCGACCTGCTTATGTATAGTGTTAAGTTCATGGCTTGTGGAACATAACGGCCTTGAAAGTGACATGGCCTTTGCAGTCGGGTGCTTTTTTTGGACTGTACGGCTTACCTTGTGACCGGGCGTGGTCACGTTTTTAACTCTCCGGTTCTGCATTCCTGTGTGTGGCGACGGAAAAATTCTGGTCCGTTGATGTCTGGTGCATAGTTGGTGGTGAGTGCCCCAGCCATTGTGGGTATAAGGTGCCGTTTTCGATTTTTTTCAAATTTGGTCCATTTTTTTGTGTTCATATCTGTGATGTTGAGATTGAAGTAGTCTCAGATTCAGATTCTATTTATTGCGAAGAATACGAATCGGTCCAGATTACACATGACTGTTATGTTCCATAGGCCGTTTTTAAAGTGCTCTATTCCTCTGGATCGGGAATCAGGGGGCCCCTGAGCCATTCGCCTCTGGGGATTCTGTCTCTCAAGAGGCAAGTTCCCTACCACTTACTGTTACTACACGTGCAGATGACCTAGATTATGCTTATCCCTCCCTGGATGGTAGTTTGTTCCCTCCGGAGGTTGCGGCACGTTTACGTATGGAAATACTTATTGCGTTATCACATCTGCAGCTTCCAGATGTCTGCTTAAGATTATGTTTGTGTTTCGTCAACCTGGGTCCCCCAGGCATGGGGTGGCCCGTTCAGTTCTCTGGGGGAGTGACTGGTTCTGAGGCTCCGGCGGAGGTGTGCTGTGCTTTTGGGTATGAACTTACGCGCCTTCGTGTTCTGCTATGACACGCTTTGGCATTGTTTGAGGATCCTTAATGGATATAGGAGTTCTCAGTCTTCTAATTCGAATAGCTCACAGAATTAAATATAAGGGGGATGACGTAATCTTCTTATGGTCTGATTGAGCATCCTTTCCATTCTGAGCTTAGACGAGTAGGGTTCCGTTGGGCTGGTCCTGCGGGTGTGTCTGTTCTCCTTAAGCAAAAACCTACAGGTTGCCTTTTATTTAATCCGGTGAGGATGTCTCTTATTTGATTTAAAGAGCTTGTGTTTTCTTTTCCTTCTGGAATCGATACTCACGATTTCTTAATCGCACTGGTTACTTCTATCTGGTGACGCGTTTAGTTCTATGTTTGTCTATCGTTTATTTCTCCCTCCCTAGGGGTGAAAAGTTCAGCTCCTGCTTTCTTGAGGCCTATTTCAAACATGTGGCGCCCGTTCTGCCTGGCTGGTCCGGTTTGGGCGTTGAATGATTGTATTATTATTTGTGTTTTTCTTATCTTGTTTTTACGAGTGTCAGCTAAGCATTCTGAGGGGACCTGAGGCTCCATGGGGCATGGAGGACTGGTTCAGTCCTCATCAGCCTTTCGAGCTTGTCGTCTGAGACTCACAGTTCAAGTGTGTCACACTCCATTGGTTCCGATATGTCCGGATTTGAGTGTTTCCTTCCCTGTGTGGGTTGAGGATTTAGTGCCTCCTTGCTGCTGCTATGGGCGGTCTTGCCCTTTAAGGGCAATTGGAATTGTCCTTCTGGACTTGTTCTTTTTGGGACTCTTCCTTTGGGTTGAGTGCTCTGGATGTTGCCCATTTTCTCATTATTGGTTTAGGCTGCCTTATGGGAGGGCCTTGCGGTCTTTCCTACTCTGGAAGTTGGTTGTTCCTTATTAGGAATTATAGGCTATGTGGTCTCCTTATCCTGGCTCCGTTTAGGGGTTGTTTCCGGTGGTTTGGGATGCTATGCATTCTTTTTCCTTGGATATAGTCCTGGCTCTGTACTCGGAGGAGATTTTGGAGACTAGCCTTTTTTTAACTCGCTCTTCGGGTGACTTTGTCCCTGATATTTCCCCTTGGTTCTAGAAGTTGGGTGTTGTACACCTGTTGGGCTTAGAATCTTTGTGGTTCTGTCGCGCCCTAGCTCTTTCGGAGTTGGACTTCTGTAAGGGGTGTTGCCTTCCCCTTGGGTTGGATTTATGAGCGAGTCCTAGACCCGTTCGCCGGGTTAGTCTTATCCTCTGTGTAGTCTATTTTATTCAGACGGGGTATGGTGTTTCCTTGAGTATTTTGGTTTAAACAATTCTGGGGCTCGGGCCTTATGTTTGTCTGGATCTTCTGGGCCTAAGCCAGCTGGTCAGATTAGGGGTTAGCTCCATTGTTTCACTACCTGGATCCTGCTGTGAGTGCGGGCACTTTTTCTTCATGAACTTATCTTGCATTATTTTTCCGGAATTTTATGATCCTATAGCTGGTTCGGGAGCTCCAGTTTTTTGGGGAACGTAGACTATATCTTATAGTCTTGCTAGTTGAGCTACTAGCAGCTTGCCAGGAGTTCTGTGTGTTCAGGCTCCTCAGGGCCTGCCTTGTTCTTGAACGGTATGTGCTTCCGTCTTGGGAAGTTCCCTTTTCATATTCCAGTGGTGCCTGGATGATTTCATTCAGCTCAGACTATGGCTTTGGCCTTGTGAGTGCTGTTCTTTAGCTGTGCCCTTCCCTGTCGGTAGGGGGGGGGGGGGTGTTTGCCTCCATCTGGAGGATGGTTGCCCTGCCCTGTGTGCAGGGGGTTGGAACAGGGTGGTTTTTCCTGTGCAGAGTGTGTTCCAAGTTGGATCTTATAGTTACGCTTGTCTCTATGGGGTTCTCCTTGGTAGTACCTGTGGACGTGCAGTGTGGAGACTAGGTGTTTGTAGGTGCTTCTGGAAGGCTCCCAAGCCCTTTTGGGGTGCCTGAGGCCATCCCATTCCGCCCTTTTATCAGGGGGCTGGTGGTTGGGGTCCTTTCTGATCCCCTGTCTCTCAGACCTGTAGGTTACTTGGGTCCGGTGTTGGAATAGGATCTGAGATATGTTGTCTATCCTCGGATCGTTGAGGTATGATGAGCCTCTTTGAGGTTCTGGGCTCCTCGTTCCAGAGACGTGGGTAGGCCTTGCGGCTTTGAATAACCTGCAGTGTACCTGCTAATTAATGGAAGTTAGCAGTCTATTGATTGGTGTTGGCTATTTATCTTCGGCGTGTGGTGTTCAAAGGTTGCTTCTCTGGGTTTGATGCACATGTTTGTTTGGGAATATTTCGATATTCTGAGTTACTGTTGACTTGGGACTCCGGTTTCAGTTGTTTTTTTCGGGGCGGTTGCTCTGTTTTTTCAGAGAAGTTTTCTTCTCTGTTCGGATTCCCGGTCTCAACCTTGTGGTTCTGTACAGTTTGGGGTCTGGGCATTGCCTTCCCTTGTTTCAGGAACTTTTAGGGTCCATGTGAGCTTGGCTCGCTTTTTGGGGTTTTCCATTTCTATTTGGATATTATTGCACCCTGTTTTAGGGTCTTCCGGGAATCCTTTGTTCCTTCATGTCCTTTCCCCTTTGGGAGTTTTTGGTTGTTCCCCTTTCTCTATAACGGTGTGTGTTTTTTTTCCTTTTCATATGTTTTCCTGGCTTCGGACGAAGCAGGATTTTTGCGGTGGTGTGGTTTCAGGCCTGGTTCCCTCAGAATGGGCCGCATTTTGTACCCTCCTGTTTTTAGCATTCAGTGTCCTCTATAGCTTCGGTATTGTCTTCCCAAAAGTAATAAATGCAGCTGTGGACTCTTTCCATTTATGAAGAAAAACAGAAATTATGCATACCTGATCATTTTCTTTTCTTCAGATGGAGAAAGTTGACGGCTCTCTGCCCGTGTTTTTATGTGGGGCGGCCGTAATTTTTGTTCTGGCACCTTTTCACCCTGATATTTCTTCTACTGTTCCTTGTTCCTCAGCAGAATGACTGGGGGATGAGGGAAGTGGGAGGAGTATTTGGGCCTTTGGGGTGTCTTTGCCTTCTGGTGGCTGGGTTCTGAATTCCCAAAAGTAATGAATGCAGCTGTGGACTCTTGCCATCTGAAGAAAAGAAAATTATCAGGTAAGCATAATTTATGTTTTTAAAAAATGATTGTGTTTTTTCTTGCAGACTAATATATTTTTCATTGCAATTCTTATAGTATGAAATTTACCATCACTTTAATAAACTTTCATGACTCAGATAGAGCATGCAATTTTAAACAACTTTCTAATTTACTCATATTATCAGTTTTTCTTTGTAATATTTTAAGGGGACAGAAAAAAAAAAAAAAAAAAAAACTCCCCATGATTCTATGATGTCAGATCTTATAACTTAAGTAAGTTTGCTTCTTTTTCTGCTTTCTGAGCAGTTAGAACAGAAGAAAATGGTGTGGACAATGGACCTAGTGATAGACCTTCTGAACGTGGCAGAAGAGGGCGTGGTAGAGGTACGAACTGGGTTTTTATTTTCTTCCTCCACTTAATGGTTAACATGCACCTCAATGTATATGTTTTTCTTCATGACAGGATTTGGAGGACGGGGTCGGGGCAGAATTGCTGGAAGATTTTCTGCACAAGGCATGGGGTACGTGCACTTCCTTGCTGCATCCTTGCATTTTCAAGAGTGAAACATATTGCTGTCCATGTGTAGATATTTTCTCAAATGTAATGGGAATTAATTCTGGAAATATGAATTAAAGTGGGAGACAAGCAAATCTTTTACTTGTTTTTTTCTTCTTCTCTCCAGAACTTTTAATCCTGCAGACTACACAGAACCAACAGTCAATGATGGCTTTGGGGGCAAACCAGAAGTTTGGGAAACAGGTCAAAATGAGGAGGAGGATGTAACTGGTAAACTACACGCGACAATGTTTATTTAAACACAGTTTAGCATTTTGGGAAAATATATATATATATATATATGTGTGTATATATATTGTTTAATATCCCTATAAGAATTGAACAAATACAGTTATCTGACTTAGACCTATAGCATATAACAAGCATTTCTTTCATGTAATTAGCAAGAATCCATGAGCTAGTGACGTATGGGATATACAATCCTACCAGGAGGGGAAAAGTATCCCAAACCTCAAAATGCCTATAAATACACCCCTCACCACACCCACAATTCAGTTTTACAAACTTTGCCTCCTATGGAGGTGGTGAAGTAAGTTTGTGCTAAGATTTCTACGTTGATATGCGCTTCTCAGCATTGTTGAAGCCCGATTCCTCTGAGTACAGCGAATGTCAGAAGGACGTGAAGGGAGTATCACTTATTGATGATTTCCCCAACGGGGGTCTATTTCATAGGTTCTCTGTTATCGGTCGTAGAGATTCATCTCCTACCTCCTTTTTCAGATTGACGATATACTCTCAATTTACCATTACCTCTACTGATAACAGTTTCAGTACTGGTTTGGCTATCTGCTATATCTGGATGGGTGTCTTTTGGTAAGTATGTTTTTTATTACTTAAGACACCTCCGCTATGGTTTGGCACTTTATGCATTTATATAAAGTTCTAAATATATGTATTGTACTTATATTTGCCATGAGTCGGGTTCACGTATTTCCTTCTGCAGACTGTCAGTTTCATATTTGGGGAAAATAAACATTTTTAATTTTTTTCTTACCTGGGGTTTAGTCTTTTTTTCAATTGACTACTTTCTTGCAAATTGCGGACGGTATTAGGCCCGAATGCTAGACTTTATTGCGTCATTCTTAACGCGAAAAATACGTCTGACGCAACTTCGTCATTTCTGGCGTCATAGTTGACGCCGAAGCCTTACACACGGTTGCATCATTAGTGACGCGAGTGTGTCATTTCCGGTTATTATTGGCGCCAAAAAAAGTTTTCAGTTACGTTGTGCGTCATACTTGGCGCCAAACTTTTTCATTATTTTAATACCCCATTGATGTTTGCCTCTTGCCTTTCTTCTGTTATGTGCGATCAGTCCACGGGTCATCATTACTTCTGGGATATAACTCCTCCCCAACAGGAAATGCAAGAGGATTCACCCAGCAGAGCTGATATAGCTCCTCCCCTCTACGTCAGTCCCAGTCATTCTCTTGCACCCAACGACTAGATAGGATGTGTGAGAGGACTATGGTGATTATACTTAGTTTTTATGACTTCAATCAAAAGTTTGTTATTTTACAATAGCACCGGAGCGTGTTATTACTTCTCTGGCAGAGTTTGAAGAAGAATCTACCAGAGTTTTTTACTATGATTTTAACCGGAGTAGTTAAGATCATATTGCTGTTCTCGGCCATCTGAGGGAGGTAAAGGCTTCAGATCAGGGGACAGCGGGCAGATGAATCTGCATTGAGGTATGTAGCAGTTTTTATTTTCTGAATGGAATTGATGAAAAAATCCTGCTATACCGTTATAATGACATGTATGTATACACTTCAGTATTCTGGGAATGGTTTTTCACCGGAACTACTCTGTTAAAGGTCACTAATCCTTTTAATAAATATTGTCATGTTAAACGTTTTTGCTGGAATGTAGAATCGTTTACATTGCTGAGGTACTGAGTAAATAAATGTTTGGGCATTATTTTCCACTTGGCAGTTGTCTGCTTTAAATTGTGACAGTTTCGTTTCTCCTCACTGCTGTGTGTGAGAGGGAGGGGCCGTTTTTGGCGCTCTTTTGCTACGCATCAAAAAATTCCAGTCAGCTACTATTATATTTCCTGCATGATCCGGTTCACTGACAGATCTCAGGGGTCTTCAAACTTCTTTGAAGGGAGGTACATTCTCTCAGCAGAGCTGTGAGAATTTTTATTGACTGTGAATAAAAACGTTATTCTATAATTTTTTATGTCAAATTTAGTTATTTACTAATGGGAACAAACCTTTACTAAAAGTTGTGTTATTTTAAACTTGATGCTATAACTGTTTCAGTTCATTATCTCAACTGTCATTTAATCGTTTAAGTACCTCTTTGAGGCACAGTACGTTTTTGCTAAAAAAGATTATAACCAGGTTGCAAGTTATTGCTAGTGTGTTAAACATGTCTGACTCAGAGAATATCTGTGTCATTTGTTCCAATGCCAAGGTGGAGCCCAATAGAAGTTTATGTACTAACTGTATTGATGCTGCTTTAAATAAAAGTCAATCTGTACAATGTGAACAAATTTCACCAAACTGCGAGGGGAGAGTTATGCCGACTAACTCGCCTCACGCGGCAGTACCTGCATCTCCCGCCCGGGAGGTGAGTGATATTATGGCGCCTAATACATCTGGGCGGCCATTACAGATAACATTACATGATATGGCTACTGTTATGACTGAAGTTTTGTCTAAATTACCAGAACTAAGAGGCAAGCGTGATCACTCTGGGGTGAGAACAGAGTGCGCTGACAATACTAGGGCCATGTCTGATACTGCGTCACAGCTTGCAGAGCATGAGGACGGAGAGCTTCATTCTGTGGGTGACGGTTCTGATCCAAACAGATTGGATTCAGATATTTCAAATTTTAAATTTAAATTGGAGAACCTCCGTGCATTACTAGGGGAGGTCTTAGCAGCTCTCAATGATTGTAACACCATTGCAATACCAGAGAAAATGTGTAGGTTGGATAAATACTTTGCGGTACCGGCGAGTACTGACGTTTTTCCTATACCTAAGAGATTAACTGAAATTGTTACTAAGGAGTGGGATAGACCCGGTGTGCCGTTCTCACCCCCTCCAATATTTAGAAAGATGTTTCCAATAGACGCCACTACTCGGGACTTATGGCAAACGGTCCCTAAGGTGGAGGGAGCAGTTTCTACTTTAGCTAAGCGTACCACTATCCCGGTGGAGGATAGCTGTGCTTTTTCAGATCCAATGGATAAAAAATTAGAGGGTTACCTTAAGAAAATGTTTGTTCAACAAGGTTTTATATTGCAACCCCTTGCATGTATCGCGCCGATTACGGCTGCGGCAGCATTTTGGATGGAGTCTCTGGAAGAGAACCTTAGTTCATCTACGCTAGACGACATTATGGACAGGCTTAGAGTCCTTAAACTAGCCAATTCATTCATTTCGGAGGCCGTAGTACATTTAACCAAACTTACGGCTAAGAACTCTGGATTCGCCATACAGGCACGTAGAGCACTGTGGCTAAAATCCTGGTCAGCGGATGTTACTTCTAAGTCTAAATTACTTAATATACCTTTCAAGGGGCAGTCTTTATTTGGGCCCGGGTTGAAAGAAATTATCGCTGACATTACAGGAGGTAAGGGCCACGCCCTACCTCAAGACAAAGCCAAAGCTAAGGCTAGACAGTCTAATTTTCGTCCCTTTCGGAATTTCAAACCTGGAGCAGCGTCAACCTCCACTGCACCAAAACAGGAAGGAGCTGTTGCTCGTTACAGACAAGGCTGGAAACCTAACCAGTCCTGGAATAAGGGCAAACAGGCCAGGAAACCTGCTGCTGCCCCAAAGACAGCATGAACCGAGAGCCCCCGATCCGGGACCGGATCTAGTGGGGGGCAGACTTTCTCTCTTCGCTCAGGCCTGGGCAAGAGATGTTCAGGATCCCTGGGCGCTGGAGATCATATCTCAGGGATACCTTCTAGACTTCAAATTATCTCCCCCAAAAGGGAGATTTCATCTGTCAAGGTTGTCAACAAACCAGATAAAGAAAGAAGCGTTTCTACGCTGTGTACAAGATCTGTTATTAATGGGAGTGATCCATCCAGTTCCGCGGTCGGAACAAGGACTAGGGTTCTACTCAAACCTGTTTGTGGTTCCCAAAAAAGAGGGAACTTTCAGGCCAATCTTAGATTTAAAGATTCTAAACAAATTCCTAAGAGTTCCATCGTTCAAAATGGAAACTATTCGGACAATCTTACCTATGATCCAAAAGGGTCAGTACATGACCACAGTGGATTTAAAAGATGCTTACCTTCACATACCGATTCACAAAGATCATCAACGGTATCTACGGTTTGCCTTCCTAGACAGGCACTACCAGTTTGTAGCTCTTCCATTCGGATTGGCTACGGCCCCAAGAATCTTCACAAAGGTTCTGGGCGCCCTTCTGGCGGTACTAAGACCGCGAGGGATTTCGGTAGCTCCGTACCTAGACGACATTCTAATACAAGCTTCAAGCTTTCAAACTGCCAAGTCTCATACAGAGTTAGTTCTGGCATTTCTAAGGTCGCATGGATGGAAAGTGAACGAAAAGAAAAGTTCTCTTTTTCCTCTCACAAGAGTTCCATTCTTGGGGACTCTTATAGATTCTGTAGAAATGAAGATTTACCTGACAGAGGACAGGTTAACAAGGCTTCAGGATGCATGCCGTGTCCTTCATTCCATTCAACACCCGTCAGTAGCTCAATGCATGGAGGTGATCGGCTTAATGGTAGCGGCAATGGACATAGTACCTTTTGCACGCCTACACCTCAGACCGCTGCAATTGTGCATGCTAAGTCAGTGGAATGGGGATTACTCAGATTTGTCCCCTACCCTGAATCTGAATCAAGAGACCAGAAATTCTCTTCTATGGTGGCTTTATCGGCCACACCTGTCCAGGGGGATGCCATTCAGCAGGCCAGACTGGACAATCGTAACAACAGACGCCAGCCTGCTAGGTTGGGGCGCTGTCTGGAATTCTCTGAAGACTCAGGGATTATGGAATCAGGAGGAGAGTCTCCTTCCAATAAACATTCTGGAATTGAGGGCAGTGCTCAATGCCCTTCTAGCTTGGCCCCAATTAACAACTCAGGGGTTCATCAGGTTTCAGTCGGACAATATCACGACTGTAGCTTACATCAACCAT
Source organism: Bombina bombina (assembly GCF_027579735.1). Taxonomy (NCBI): domain Eukaryota; kingdom Metazoa; phylum Chordata; class Amphibia; order Anura; family Bombinatoridae; genus Bombina; species Bombina bombina. Next base: position 26,343 of record NW_026512356.1, read on the forward strand.
CAGGGAGGGACAAGAAGCTCCCTAGCAATGATGGAAGTATCAAAGATAATTCGCTGGGCAGAGTCTCACTCTTGCCACCTGTCAGCAATCCACATCCCGGGAGTGGAGAACTGGGAGGCGGATTTCTTGAGTCGCCAGACTTTTCATCCGGGAGAGTGGGAACTTCATCCGGAGATTTTTGCCCAAATACTTCGACGTTGGGGCAAACCAGAGATAGATCTCATGGCGTCTCGCCAGAACGCCAAACTTCCTCACTACGGGTCCAGATCCAGGGATCCGGAAGCGGTTCTGATAGATGCTTTGACAGCACCTTGGAACTTCGGGATGGCTTATGTGTTTCCACCCTTCCCGCTGCTTCCTCGATTGATTGCGAAAATCAAACAAGAGAGAGCATCTGTGATTCTAATAGCGCCTGCATGGCCACGCAGGACTTGGTATGCAGATCTAGTGGACATGTCATCCTGTCCACCTTGGTCTCTACCTCTGAGACAGGACCTTCTGATACAGGGTCCATTCAAACATCAAAATCTAACTTCTCTGAAACTGACTGCTTGGAAATTGAACGCTTGATTTTATCAAAGCGTGGTTTTTCTGAGTCGGTTATTGATACCCTGATCCAGGCTAGGAAGCCTGTTACCAGAAAGATTTACCATAAAATATGGCGCAAATACCTATACTGGTGCGAATCCAAACGTTACTCCTGGAGTAAGGTTAGGATCCCTAGGATATTGTCTTTTCTACAAGAAGGTTTAGAAAAGGGTTTATCGGCTAGTTCATTAAAGGGACAGATTTCAGCTCTGTCCATCTTGTTACACAGGCGTCTGTCAGAAAATCCAGACGTCCAGGCTTTTTGTCAAGCTTTAGCTAGGATCAAGCCTGTGTTTAAAGCCGTTGCTCCGCCATGGAGTTTAAACTTAGTTCTTAACGTTTTACAAGGTGTTCCATTTGAACCCCTTCATTCCATTGATATAAAATTGTTATCTTGGAAAGTTCTGTTTTTAATGGCTATTTCCTCGGCTCGAAGAGTCTCTGAGTTATCAGCATTACATTGTGATTCTCCTTATCTGATTTTTCACTCAGATAAGGTAGTTCTGCGTACTAAACCTGGGTTCTTACCTAAGGTAGTTACTAACAGGAATATCAATCAAGAGATTGTTGTTCCATCCTTGTGTCCAAATCCTTCTTCAAAGAAGGAACGTCTTCTACACAATCTGGATGTAGTTCGTGCCCTCAAGTTCTACTTGCAGGCAACTAAAAATTTTCGCCAAACTTCTTCCCTGTTTGTCGTTTATTCTGGACAGAGGAGAGGTCAAAAAGCTTCTGCTACCTCTCTCTCTTTCTGGCTTCGTAGCATAATACGTTTAGCCTATGAGACTGCTGGACAGCAGCCTCCTGAAAGAATTACAGCTCACTCCACTAGAGCTGTGGCTTCCACTTGGGCCTTTAAGAATGAGGCCTCTGTTGAACAGATTTGCAAGGCTGCAACTTGGTCTTCGCTTCATACTTTTTCCAAATTTTACAAATTTGACACTTTTGCTTCTTCGGAGGCTATTTTTGGGAGAAAGGTTCTTCAGGCAGTGGTTCCTTCTGTATAATGAGCCTGCCTATCCCTCCCGTCATCCGTGTACTTTTGCTTTGGTATTGGTATCCCAGAAGTAATGATGACCCGTGGACTGATCGCACATAACAGAAGAAAACATAATTTATGCTTACCTGATAAATTCCTTTCTTCTGTTGTGCGATCAGTCCACGGCCCGCCCTGTTTTTTAAGGCAGGTAAATATTTTTTAAATTATACTCCAGTCACCACTTCACCCTTGGTTACTCCTTTCTCGTTGATTCTTGGTCGAATGACTGGGACTGACGTAGAGGGGAGGAGCTATATCAGCTCTGCTGGGTGAATCCTCTTGCATTTCCTGTTGGGGAGGAGTTATATCCCAGAAGTAATGATGACCCGTGGACTGATCGCACAACAGAAGAAAGGAATTTATCAGGTAAGCATAAATTATGTTTTTTCTCTATCAAAGGGCTATGCTATTTGCATTTTTTCCCTATTTCTGAAACTGTCATATAAGGAAATTGATAATTTTGCTTTATATGTTGTTTTTTCTTTTACATTTTGCAAGATGTCTCAATCTGATCCTGCCTCAGAAGTTTCTGCTGGAACATTGCTGCCTGACATCGGTTCTACCAAAGCTAAGTGCATTTGTTGTAAGATTGTGGAAATAATTTCGCCGAATGTCATTTGTAATAGTTGTCATGATAAACTTTTACATGCAGATAGTGTGTCCATCAGTAATAGTACATTGCCAGTTGCAGTTCCTTCAACTTCTAATGTACATGATATACCTATGAATTTTAAAGAATTTGTTTCTGATTCTATCCAGAAGGCTTTGTCTGCATTTCACCTTCTAATAAACGTAAAAGGTCTTTTAAAACTTCTCATTTAGCTTATGAAATTTCAAATGACCAACAACATAATAATTTATCCTCCTCTGATGAGGATCTATCTGATACAGAAGATCCTTCCTCAGACATTGACACTGAAAAATCTACTTATTTATTTAAAATGGAATATATGCGTTCTTTATTAAAATAGGTGTTAATTACTTTGGATATTGAGGTAACCATTCCTCTTGACATTAAATCTATTAAACGTTTAAATGCTGTTTTTAAACCTCCTGTGGTTTCTCCAGGGCTTTTTCCTATTCCTGAGGCTATTTCTGATATGATTTCTAAGGAATGGAATAAGCCAGGTACTTCTTTTAGACCTTCTTCAAGGTTTAAAAAAATTGTATCCTTTACCAGCAAATTCTATAGAGTTTTGGGAAAAAATCCCCAAAGTTGATGGGGCTATTTCTACTCTTGCTAAACATACCACTATTTCTATGGAAGATAGTACTTCCTTTAAGGATCCTTTAGATAGGAAGCTTGAATCTTATCTAAGGAAAGCCTATTTATATTCAGGTCATCTTCTCAGACCTGCAATTTCTTTGGCTGATGTTGCGGCTGCATCAACTTTCTGGTTGGAGAATTTAGCGCAACAAGAATTGGATTCTGACAGCATTATTCGCTTACTGCAATATGCTAATCATTTTATTTGTGATGCCATTTTTGATATCAAAATTAATGTTAGATCCGTGTCTTTAGCTATATTAGCTAGAAGAGCTTTGTGGCTTAAATCTTGGAATGCTGATATGACATCTAAATCTAGATTACTATCTTTCTTTCCAAGGTAGTAATTTATTTGGTTCTCAGTTGTATTCTATTATTTCAACTGTTACTGGGGGAAAAGGGAGTTTTTCTGCCTCAGGATAAAAATCCTAAGGGTAAATCTAAGGCTTCTAACCGTTTTCGTTCCTTTCGTCAAAATAAGGAACAAAAACTCAATCCTTCTGTTTCCAATTGGAAGCCTTCCTCAAATTGGAATAAATCCAAGCCATTTAAGAAACCAAAGTCAGCCCCTAAGTCTGCATGAATGTGCGGCCCTCATTCCAGCTAAGCTGGTAGGGGGCAGTTTAAGGTTTTTCAAGGATATTTGGATAAATTCTGTCCAATATCAATGGATTCAGAGCATTGTCTCTCAAGGGTATTGAATAGGATTCAGAGTAAGACCTCCTGTGAGAAGATTTTTTTTCTCTCGCATATCCCAGCAAATCCAGTAAAAGCCCAGGCTTTCCTGAAGTGTGTTTCAGACCTGGAGTCTTCAGGGGTAATCATGCCAGTTCCTTTTCAGGAACAAGGTTTGGGGTTTTATTCAAATCTGTTCATTGTCCCAAAGAAGGAAAATTTATTCAGACCAGTTCTGGATCTGAAAATTTTGAATCGTTATGTAAGAGTACCAACTTTCAAGATGGTGACTATACGGACTATTATGCCTTTTGTTCAGCGAGGACATTATATGTCCACAATAGACTTGCAGAATGCTTACCTTCATATTCTGATTCATCCAGAACATTATCAGTTCCTGAGATTCTCTTTTCTAGACAAGCATTACCAATTTGTTGCTCTTCCATTTGGCCTAGCAACAGCTCCAAGAATCTTTTCAAAGGTTCTGGGTACCCTACTCTCTGTAATCATAGAACAGGTATTGCAGTGTTTCCTTATTTGGACGATATCTTGGTACTAGCTCAGTCTTTATGTTCTGCAGAATCTCACACAAATCAACTAGTGTTGTTTCTTCGGAAACATGGTTGGAGGATCAATTTACCAAAAAGTTTCTTGATTCCTCAGACAAGGGTCACCTTTTTAGGCTTCCAGATAGATTGTGTCCATGACTCTGTCTCTAACAGACAAGAGATGTTTAAAATTGGTTGCAGCCTGCTGGCACCTTCAGTCTCAGTCATTCCCTTCACTGGCTATGTGCATGGAAGTTTTAGGTCTCATGACTGCAGCATTGGATGCGATCCCCTTTGCTCATTTTCACATGAGACCTCTACAGCTTTGTATGCTGAACCAATGGTGCAGGGATTATACAAAGATATCACAATTAATATCCTTAAATCACAATGTACGACACCCTCTGATGTGGTGGATAGATCACCATTATTTAGTTCAAGGGGCTTCTTTTGTTCGGCCAACCTGGACTGTGATCACTACAGATGCGAGTCTTTCAGGTTGGGGAGCTGTTTGGGGATCTCTGACTGCACAAGGGGTTTGGAAATCTCAAGAGGCAAGATTACCAATAAATATTTTAGCACGTGCAATTTTCAGAGCTCTTTAGTTTTGGCCTCTGTTAAAGAGAAAACCGTTCATTTGTTTTCAGACAGACAATATCACAAGAGTGGCATATGTCAATCATCAGGATGGGACTCACAGTCCCCAAGCTATGAAAGAAGTATCTCGGATACTTGCTTGGGCGGAATCCAGCTCCTGTCTAATTTCTGCGGTTCATATCCCAGGTGCAGACAATTGGAAGGCGGATTATCTCAGCCGTCAGACTTTACATCCAGGGGAGTGGTCTCTCCATCCAGATGTGTTTTCTCAGATTGTTCAGATGTGGGGTCTTCCAGAGATAGATCTCATGGCCTTTCATCTAAACAAGAAACTTCCCAGATACCTGTCCAGGTCCAGGGATGTTCAGGCGGAAGCAGTGGATGTGCTGACACTTCCTTGGTGTTATCATCCTGTTTACATTTTCCCGCCTCTAGTTCTCCTTCCATGAGTGATCTCCAAGATCATCATCGAACAATTGTTTGTGTTGCTGGTGGCTCCAGCATGGCCACACAGGTTTTGGTTTGCGGATCTGGTTCGGATGTCCAGTTGCCAGCCTTGGCCACTTCCGTTAAGGCCGGACCTTCTGTCTCAAGGTCCGTTTTTCCATCAGGATCTCAAATCATTAAATTTGAAGGTATGGAAATTGAACGCTTAGTACTAAGTCATAGAGGTTTCTCTGTCTCCGTGATTAATACTATGTTACAACCTCGTAAATCTGTCACTAGAAAGATTTATTATAGAGTTTGGAAGGCTTTCATTTCATGGTGTTCTCATAAATTCTCTTGGCATTCTTTTAGAATTCCTAGAATTTTACAGTTTCTTCAGGATGGTTTGGATAAAGGTTTGTCTGCAAGTTCCTTGAAGTGACAAATCTCTGCTCTTTCGGTTTTATTTCACAGAAAGATTGCTATACTTCCTGATATTCACTGTTTTGTACAGGCTTTAGTTTGTATTAAGCCTGTCATTAAATCATGTTCTCCTCCTTGGAATCTTAATTTGGTTTTGAAGGCTTTACAGGCTCCTCCATTTGAGCCAATGCATTCTTTGGACATTAAACTACTTTCTTGGAAAGTGTTGTTCCTTTTGGCTATCTCGTCTGCTAGGAGAGTTTCTGCGCTATCTGCTCTTTCTTGTGAGTCTCCTTTTTTGATTTTTTATCAGGATAAGGCAGTTTAGCGGACTTCTTTTCAATTTTTACCTAAGGTTGTGAATTCTAACAACATTAGTAGAGAAATTGTTGTCACTTCCTTTTGTCCTAATCCTAAGAATTCTTTGGGAAGATCCTTACATTCTTTGGATGTGGTAAGAGCTTTGAAAAATTATGTGGAAGCTACTAAAGATTTCAGGAAGACTTCCAGTCTATTTGTTTTTTTTTCTTGTCCTATGAAAGGTCAGAAGGCTTCTGCTATTTCCTTGGCTTCTTGGTTAACATTTTTGATTCATCAAGCTTATTTTGAGTCGGGTCAGGCCCCGCCTCAGAAAATTACAGCTCATTCTATTAGATCAGTCTCCACTTCGTGGGCCTTTAAGAATGAAGCTTCAGTTGATCAGATTTGCAAAGCGGAAACTTTGTCTTCATTACATACATTTACTAAATTCTACAGTTTTTGCTTCTTCAGAAGCAGTTTTTGGTGGAAAAGTTCAGTTTGATTCTTCTGTTTTTGATTTAAGTTTTTTTTCTTTCATTTATGAGAATAAACTTTTTTTTTTTTTGGGTTGTGGATTAATTTTTTCAGCGGAAATTGGCTGTTTTTATTTTTATCCCTCCCTCTCTAGTGACTCTTGCGTGGAGTTCCACATCTTGGGTATTGCTATCCCATACGTCACTAGCTCATGGACTCTTGCCAATTACATGAAAGAAAACATAATTTATGTAAGAACTTACCTGATAAATTCATTTCTTTCATATTGGCAAGAGTCCATGAGGCCCACCCTTTTTATGGTGGTTATGATTTTTTGTATAAAGCATAATTTTCTCCAACATAGGTGTGTCCGGTCCACGGCGTCATCCTTACTTGTGGGATATTCTCTTCCCCAACAGGAAATGGCAAAGAGCCCAGCAAAGCTGGTCACATGATCCCTCCTAGGCTCCGCCTACCCCAGTCATTCTCTTTGCCGTTGTACAGGCAACATCTCCACGGAGATGGCTTAGAGTTTTTTAGTGTTTAACTGTAGTTTTCTATTATTCAATCAAGAGTTTGTTATTTTGAAATAGTGCTGGTATGTACTATTTACTCAGAAACAGAAAAGAGATGAAGATTTCTGTTTGTATGAGGAAAATGATTTTAGCAACCGTAACTAAAATCCATGGCTGTTCCACACAGGACTGTTGAGAGCAATTAACTTCAGTTGGGGGAACAGTGTGCAGTCTCTTGCTGCTTGAGGTATGACACATTCTAACAAGACGATGTAATGCTGGAAGCTGTCATTTTCCCTATGGGATCCGGTAAGCCATGTTTATTACGATCGTAAATAAGGGCTTCACAAGGGCTTATTTAGACTGTAGACTTTTCTGGGCTAAATCGATTCATTATTAACACATATTTAGCCTTGAGGAATCATTTTATCTGGGTATTTTGATATAATAATATCGGCAGGCACTGTATTAGACACCTTATTTCTTAGGGGCTTTCCCAAAGCATAAGCAGAGTCTCATTTTCGCGCCGGTGTGGCGCACTTGTTTTTGAGAGGCATGGCATGCAGTCGCATGTGAGAGGAGCTCTGATACTTTGAAAAGACTTTCTGAAGGCGTCATTGGTATCGTATTCCCCTTTGGGTTTGGTTGGGTCTCAGCAAAGCAGATACCAGGGACTGTAAAGGGGTTAAAGCTTAAAACGGCTCCGGTTCCGTTATTTTAAGGGTTAAAGCTTCCAAATTTGGTGTGCAATATTTTTAAGGCTTTAAGACAATGTGGTGAAAATTTGGTGAATTTTGAACAATTCCTTCATGTTTTTTCGCAATTGCAGTAATAAAGTGTGTTCAGTTTAAAATTTAAAGTGACAGTAACGGTTTTATTTTAAAACGTTTTTTGTACTTTTTTATCAAGTTTATGCCTGTTTAACATGTCTGAACTACCAGATAGACTGTGTTCTGAATGTGGGGAAGCCAGAATTCCTATTCATTTAAATAAATGTGATTTATGTGATAATGACAATGATGCCCAAGATGATTCCTCAAGTGAGGGGAGTAAGCATGGTACTGCATCATTCCCTCCTTCGTCTACACGAGTCTTGCCCACTCA
>NW_026512357.1:0-50355 GCF_027579735.1 Bombina bombina
CTATTTAATAACTATTGTACCTAGTTAAAATAAATACAAACTTGCCTGTAAAATAAAAATAAATCCTAAAATAGCTACAATGTAACTATTAGTTATATTGTAGCTAGCTTAGGGTTTATTTTATAGGTTAGTATTTAGTTTTTAAGTAGGAATAATTTAGTTAATTATAGGAATTTTTATTTCAATTTCTTTTAATTATATTTAAGTTAGGGGGTGTTAGGTTTAGGGTTAGACTTAGGTTTAGGGGTTAATAACTTTAATATAGTGGCGGCAGATTAGGGGTTAATAAATGTAGGTAGGTGTCGGCGATGTTAGGGCCGGCAGATTAGGGGTTAATAATACTTAACTAATGTTTGCGAGGCGGGAGTGCGGCAGTATAGGGGTTAATATGTTTATTATAGTGGCAGCGACGTTTGGGGCGGCAGATTAGGGGTTAATAAGTGTAGGTAGGTGGCGGCAACATTGAGGGCGGCAGACTAGGGGTTTATAAATATAATGTAGGTGTCGGCGATGTTGGGGGCAGCAGATTAGGGGTTAATAAGTATAATATAGGTGGCGGAGATGTTGGGGGCAGCAGATTAGGGGTTAATAAGTATAATGTAGGTGGCGGCGATGTCCGGAGCGGCAGATTAGGGGTTAATAGTTAAAATGCAGGTGTCGGCAATGTCGAGGGCAGCAGATTAGGGGTTAATAAGTGTAAGATTAGGGGTGTTTAGACTTGGGGTTCATGTTAGGGTGTTAGGTGTAAACATAAATTTTATTTCCCCATAGGAATCAATGGGGCTGCGTTAGGAGCTAAACGCTGCTTTTTGCAGGTGTTAGATGTTTTTTCAGCCGTCTCTCCCCGTTGATTTCTATGGGGAAATCGTGCACAAGCACGTTACACCAGCTCACCGCTAACGTAAGCAGCGCTGGTATTGGAGTGAGATGTGGAGCAAAATTTTGCTCAACGCTCACTTCTTGTCTTTTAACGCCAGGTTTGTAAAAACCCATAATACCAGCGCTGTCTGTAAGTGAGCAGTGAGCATAAATTGCTCGTTAGCACCGCACAGCCTCTAACACAAAACTCGTAATCTAGGTGTAAGTTACAAAAAGTAACAAACACTAAGAGGGGTAGTTATCAAGCCATCTACTTTACCTGCCTTCGCCAGTCCAATACGCCCGCCTAAGCTCGCCTACCATCGCCGCCGCGGACCTGCAAAATTTCGCCTAAGTTATCAAAAAAGCTGTCAAAAAGCCACGCACCAAGTACGGGGCAATGACTGTGAGAGTTATCACTCAGCCGATCTCGCTGCTCTTCGGCTTTTTGACAGCTTTATTGATACCCCTGTCACTAAGCACCGACACTAACTACACTGTTCTACCCCCTATACCGGCGCCCCCGGAGCCCCCCGCAACTAAATAAAGTTACTAACCCCTAAACCGCCGCTCCTAGACCCCGCCACAACTCTTATAAATGTATTAACCCCTAAACCGCCGCTCCTAGACCCCGCCGCAACTCTTATAAATGTATTAACCCCTAAACCGCTGCTCCCGGACACCACCGCAACCTACATTATACCTAGTAACCCCTATCCTGCCCCCCTATACCGTCGCCACCTATAATAAAGTTATTAACCCCTATCCTGCGGATCCCGGACCTCGCTGCAACTAAATAAATAGTTTAACCCCTAAACCGCCGCTCCCGGACCCTGCCGCAACCTATCTTAAATTTATTAACCCCTAATCTGCCCCCCCCTACACCGTCGCCACCTATAATACATTTATTAACCCCTATCCTGCCCCCCCCTACACCGCCGCCACTGTAATAAAATTATTAACCCCTAAACCTAAGTCTAACACTAACCCTAACACCCCCCCTAACTTAAATATTAATTAAATAAATCTAAATAATCTTTCTCTTATTAACTAAGTTAATCCTATTTAAAACTAAATACTTACCTTTAAAATAAACCCTAATATAGCTACAATATAAATAATAATTATATTGTAGCTATCTTAGGATTTATTTTTATTTTACAGGCAAATTTCAATTTATTTTAACTAGGTACAATAGCTAATACATAGTTATTAACTATTTAATAGCTGCCTAGCTAAAATAAAGAGAAATTTACCTGTAAAATAAAAACTAACCTAAGTTACAATTACACCTAACACTACACTATACTTAAATAAATTATTCCTATTTAAAACTAAATATTTACCTGTAAAATAAACCCTAAGATAGCTACAATGTAATTAATAATTACATTGTAGCTATTTTAGGATTTATATTTATTTTACAGGTAACTTTGTATTTATTTTAGCTAGTTAGAATAGTTATTAAATAGTTATTAACTATTTAATAACTACCTAGCTAAAAGAAATACAAAATTACCTGTAAAATAAATCCTAACCTAAGTTACAATTAAACCTAACACTACACTATCATTATTAATTAAATAAATTACCTACAAATAACTACAATTAAATACAATTAAATAAACTAACTAAAGTACAAAAAATAAAAAAAGCTAAGTTACAAAAAATAAAAAAATAAGTTACAAACATTTAAAAAATATTACAACAATTTTAAGCTACGTACACCTAATCTAAGCCCCCTAATAAAATAACAAAGCCCCCCAAAATAAAAAAAATGCCCTACCCTATTCTAAATTAAAAAAAGTTCAAAGCTCTTTTACCTTACCAGCTCTTAAAAGGGCCTTTTGCGGGGCATGCCCCAAAGAATTCTGCTATTTTGCCTGTAAAAGAAAAATACAACTTCCCCCCCAACATTAAAAAGCACCACCCACATACCCCTAATCTAACCCAAACCCCCCTTAAAGAAACCTAACACTACCCCCCTGAAGATCATCCTACCTTGAGTCATCTTCGGTCAGCCGACCCACCGATGGAACTGAAGAGGAGATCCGGAGCAGCAGAAAATCATCATCCAGGCGGCGCTGAAGAAATCTTCCATCCAATGAAGTCATCATCCAGGCGGCGCTGAAGAAGTCTTCCATCCGATAGAAGTCTTCATCCACCCTTAAAAAATCCTAACACTAACCCTCGAAGATTTACTTACAGTTTTGAAGATCTGACATCCATCCTCCAAGAAGCCGGGAGAAGTCTTCATCGAAGCGGCAAGAAGTTCTCCAAGAAGCCGGCCGAAATCTTCATCCAAGCCCGCAGAAGTCTTCACCCAGATGGCATCTTCTATCTTCATCCATCTGGCGTGGAGCGGGTCCATCTTCAAGACATCCGACGCGGAGCATCCTCTTCTTCCGACAGACTAACGACGAATGAAGGTTCCTTTAAATGACGTCATCCAAGATGGTGTCCCTTAGATTCCGATTGGCTGATAGAATTCTATCAGCCAATTGGAATTAAGGTTGAAAAAATCCTATTGGCTGTTGCAATCAGCCAATAGGATTGAACTTAAATCCTATTGGCTGATCCAATTAGCCAATAGGATTGAGCTTGCATTCTATTGGCTGATTGGAATAGCCAATAGAATGCAAGCTCAATCCTATTGGCTGATTGCAACAGCCAATAGGATTTTTTTCTACCTTAATTCCGATTGGCTGATAGAATTCTATCAGCCAAACGGAATCTAAGGGATGCCATCTTGGATGACATAATTTAAAGGAACCTTCATTTATCATTAGTCCGTCAGAAGAAGAGGATGCTCCGCGTCGGATGTCTTGAAGATGGACCCGCTCCGTGCCGAATGGATGAAGATAGAAGATCTGGGTGAAGACTTCTGAGGCTTGGATGAAGACTTCGGCCAGCTTCTTGGAGGACTTCTTGCCGCTTCGATGAAGACTTCTCCTGGCTTCTTGGAGGATGGATGTCGGATCTTCAAAACTGTAAGTAAATCTTCTGGGGTTAGTGTTAGGATTTTTTTAAGGGTTTATTGGGTGAGTTTTAGTTTTAGATTAGGACTTGGGCCTGCAAAAGAGCTAAATGCCCTTTTAAGGGCAATGCCCATACAAATGCCCTTTTCAGGGCAATTGGGAGCTTAGGTTTTTTTAGATAGCTTTTTATTTGGGGGGTTGGTTGTGTGGGTGGTGGGTTTTACTGTTGGGGGGGTATTTGTATTTTTTTTTTACAGGTAAAAGAGCTGATTACTTTGGGGCAATGCCCCGCAAAAGGCCCTTTTTAAGGGCCATTGGTAGTTTATTGTAGGCTAGGGTTTTTTTATTTTGGGGGGGCTTTTTTTATTTTCATAGAGCCCTTAGATTAGGTGTAATTAGTTTAAAGCTTTGATCAAAAAAAAAAATATTTTTGTAACTTAGTGTTTATTTTTTTGTGTAACTTAGTGTTTGTTATTTTTTTGTTACTTAGTTAGTTTTTTGTAACTTTGTAATTTTGTAGTGTAGATTTAAATTATTTGAGTAGGGTTAGGTGTTTAAATATATAATATATTTAATTTAATTTGTAGTTTTATGTAATTTTAGTATAAAAGTTAGGTTAGATTAATCATTAATTTAATATAGTTTAATGTATTTTTATTATAATAGGGTAGGTTAATTAATATTTTAATGTAATTTTATTATAATAGGGTAGATTAATGAATAGTTTAATATAGTTTAATGTAATTTTAAAGGTAAGTTTAAATTTATTATAAGATAGGGATGAGTTAATATTTAATATAAAGTTAGCGAGTTGTTAGGTTTAGGGGTTAATAGGTTAATTTTGTTTATGGCGATGTGGGGGGCTGGCGGTTTAGGGGTTAATACATTTATTTAGTTGCGGTGGGCTCCGGGAGCGGCAGGATAGGGGTTAATAACTTTATGTAGGTGGCGGGCTGTGTAGGGGGCGGCAGATTAGGGGTTAATAAGTATAATGTAGGTAGCGGTGGGCTCCGGGAGCCGAGGAATAGGGCTTAATAAGTTTATTAGAGTGGCGATGGGCTCCGGGAGCGGCGGTTTAGGGGTTAATAAGTTTATTTAGTTGCAGTGGGGTCCGGGAGCGGGGGGATAGGGGTTAAACAGTTTAGTATAGTGTGGGTGTTTGGTGACAGTTTACCAATAAAGCTGGGGAAAAGCCGAAGAGCAGCGAGATCCATGACTGGTAGTTAACAACAGTCCGCTGCTCATCGCCCCGTACTTGGTGTGCGGCTTTTTGACAGCTTTTTTGGTAACTTTGGAGACCGTATTCAGGTCCATGGCAGCGAAATTAGGTGATCTTAGGCGAGCGCATTGGTGCCGTCGAATGCAAGTAAGTTGACGGCTTGATAAATAGGCCCCTATGAGTGAAATTTTCCTTAAAACGTGTCCTGTTGTTAATTCTTGAGGACTATTCTAGCACAGTTCTGCCCCAGATTAATTTATATAATTAAAGGTTTTTTGGTTGAGCTTAAAAGGACAGAAAACACTAACAAATGCAAGACATAATGATATATTCAAAGCAAATATTAGTTTTAGAATAATGTGCAGATGCCTCTTAATTTATAAGTTAAATATGGGAAGAAATAAGTGTAATATTTGTGTTTCTATAATGCAATGGGTTTAAGTGCATCACAAGGAACACTGTGCAAATATATTTATTGAGTTTAATTTATTACAAGACAAAAGTAAACTCCTTTAATCACAAGGTGTTTTCATATTGCTGATCGGGTTTAAACAACATTTTTTTGTTTAAACATTTTTTTTCTATTGACAAAAACTACACCCATAATCTAAGTATTATCCCTTGTGAGGAATTCTCACTAATGCAAACTACACTCATAATTAGTCAAATTTGTTTGTTATCCCTTGTCATGAATTCTCACTAATCCACTCAATAATTCATTGGACAGTAAGTTCATTTGGAAAGTGCTCAATAATTTGCCTACATCAAGAAGAAGCATATAATTCAGTTACTAGCTGGGCACATATATTTTACTTTATGACTGAGCTCATTGCATATGGATGTTGAATGCATATTGACTGTACCAGCTACGTTGGGTGCCCAATAGGTAGATCGGGATCTACAGTAGATCCCGAAGGCGCTGCTGGTAGATCACTGCTGATGTGATCAAAATGATGTGGTCAAGTTACGCGATCTCAACACTGGGGTGTGAGTAGAGTATGGTTGCTAGGGATACCGCTTTATCTACCGCAGTTTGTGAAGGGGCAGGTCATTAAACAGTTTGATGGATGAACATGAAAAGTACTACAGGATTGGATCTTGAGGGACATCAATTTCAACCAATTAATGTAGATGATTTTTGAACGACAACACAACTGGCCTATCAAAAGCATGATTGAGTGAGTACTTTCCGAATGGATACGGCAGTATAGTATAGTTAGGAGGGTAAGAGTCAATAGACAAAAAAAAGTAAAGGCGAAGGCTGCTGTGCTATGTTAAAGAAACAAGTCTGATTGACGTCTGGCAAATGAACGTGTTGACATGGTAAGAAATGGGTCTGCATGGTGCACTATTGCATGTATTATATGTATTTGTGTAAGCCTCACTGGGTCATATCAGGCCAAGCCTGTAGCACAAAGTAAAGGTGGTCAGTGGCAGTAATTTGAATGCAGTGTTTTGTAACATGGCACAAGGGGTTGCTCCGGTTAACCCAAATTAAAGTCAGTGCTACTTTTGTCGTCAGGATTAATCTGTTGTATCTTTATGCTTTTGCACATCCATGTGTTGCTAAATCATGCAACCTTAAAGGGATATGCAACACACATTTTATATTTTCTAATTTACTCCTATTATCAATTTTTCTTCATTCTCTTGGTATCTTTATTTGAAAAAGCAGCAATGTAAGCTTAGGAGAAGGCCCATTTTTAGTGGCTAGATCTCATTGAACTGGTCATTTGAAAAGTAGATCCCAACACAAAAAAAGTGTGGGCACCCCTGCCATAGTATATTACCACATGCTAAATCATTGTAAAATGTTACTACAGTTACTATGTATTTAGAGTTCTTCATAGACTAGGGAGATAGCCTACATTCAGCTCTCAGTTCATGCATCTGGGTTTGGCATTTCATGCAGTATTTTTTTAAAAAGATTAAATTATTAAATAATAATAGTTATTCAGTAGCTTAGGGCAAATCTGCAAGGAAATGTACATTTGTATGATACGTACTGTATATTATTCATTCTAAGACAACCAGAACACTAGATTTACTTACTGACCTTCCATTCTAGTCAACATCAATATTAAGAAAGATCATTTTGTAGGATAGACAAATCTGTAGTTCTGAGGCAGCCTTTAACAATGCCGTCAGCTGAAGAGCACTTGGCCAGTCTTCGCAAAACATATTTGCACCTTGATTCACTGCTTACACCTTGAGGTATGTCACAGTGATTTCAGCACATACCTATCCAAAAGCAGAAAGATTTTTAATTATTACAGTAAACACAGTTAATTTATAGGAAATGTTTAAATTATGTGTAGTAAAACAACTTTGCAGAATTTTTTTTTTTTTATTTGTTGATAATTCTTACAACTGGTAGCACACATGGCCTACAAGCCTAAACCTGTCACATATGTCATTACAAATGATTATAAATTATTTTAATTTGTTTTCAGGGATCTGACTGAAAGCGCTCCAGTGTGAGTGTGTGGGTGTGTATAATATATATATATATATATAGATATATATATATATATATAATATATATATATATATATATAATATATATATATATCTGGGTGTGTGTGTGTGTGTATGTGTATACATGTGTATATATGTATTTATATGTGTAAACATGTATGTATATGCACATATAAATACATAAATAAATAAATACACATGTATACATATATATATATATACATACACATTTTTAAACATGTATATGTATGTATATATATATATATACTGTATATATATATAATATATATATATATATATATATATATATATATATATATATATATATATATTTATAGCCCTTTGCAGTCAAGTCACACCTTGTCATATACCTTTCAAACCTTATAACTTTCTCTATTAATATTTATATGTATAGATTTTATTAGATAGTGTATATATGTAGTGTAAATGTACATTTTATGTATTTATATTGTGTTTGGTGCAACTTGGAATTCAACTCTAACCCTTTACGCAAGGACTTCAGTCACACTAACCTGATGAACCCAACATTTAGTTTGCGCTTGTGCGTTCACATTTACTTTTAACTTGTAATATGCACACAAGTTAATGTTGGCGCGATATCTCAATGTTGCGCACGCTAGCGTTAGCCCATCTCTTGTAATCTAGCCCACAATGTTTTATCACACAGATATACCTACAGTATATTGTTTTTTCTTATGATTCAAAACTTATGGCAAAAACATCTAGGCCTTCCTATCAACCCTTTATTTTCCAATTCTATAAACTGACATCATGACTGAGGGGAACATGTTTCAGATTTTCTTTAACTACTATATTAACTTTCACACAGACCATAACCTGCTAAAAAAAAAGCATCTGCAGCAGGTAGGTAGAGTTAGCTGGTATTTGGCATCCCTAGTCAAAAAGGATAATCTTCCTGGAATCATTCTGAAGTAATCAATGACTCCAGACTAGTCATCAGAAGCCATCCTGAAGTATGCCCACAGGCCAAAATGACTCTACAGACAGCCTCTTATCACATGCCCTTATATTAGCTTTAACTACCCATTCCCCAGATTTGCACAACCAACATTGTTATATTAATATACTTTATAACATTTAAACCTCTAACTTTCTGTCTGTTAATCTGTTTCCAATTACTTTTCTTTACCAGCTGCAGAGTATAAAATGTATGAGATTTGCTTTTTTAAGGTTTATTTGTGTATATGAAGTAGCTGATTTTGTGTTTTTAAGCCACAGCCTAATAAAATGGGTTAAGCTTGTACGTATAATCAGATCTCATTACTTTATCACATTGTGTACATATACATGCTTCTTTATCTTATATCTGTCCGCAAACCAATACTTGAAGAGAACAAAGGAAAATTAAAAGTTTGTTACCTGATCTCTTCTATACCCCACTGGGAGTGTAATTTCCTCTACTGGCTGTGTTAACACAGCTTGGCCTTGAGGCAAAAAACTTTCTGGAAGGCTAATGGAAATACTTGTAAACAATTTAAGACACTCCATCAGGTAAAGTGGATCATTGGGAACAAATTAAAGGGGAGAACATTTTTGAGTAAACTGTCCCTTTAAATCATTGTCTTTTTATTACGCACTTGTTAATTAAACAATTTTACTGCATTTAGTGGTCCTTTAAGTAGCGCAGCAGCACTGATTGAAGGTGTCCGGTGGGCTGCGGCAGGCCCCCCGTGACCGATTACCCTATGGCTCGGTCCTCACATGGAAACTCTAAACTCTAACATTTAAAACACACAGGCCTAGATTACGAGTTGTGCGTTAGCCTTAAAAAGCAGCGTTAAGAGGTCCTAACACTGCTTTTTAACGCCCGCTGGTATTACGAGTCTTGAAATGACAGGCTCACCGTTCACTTTTTTGGCCAGACTCGGAAATACCGCAAATCCACTTACGTCAATTGCGTATCCTATATTTTCAATGGGACTTGCATAGCGCCGGTATTATGAGTCTGACCAAAAGTGAGCGGTAAACCCTCTCCTGTCAAGACTGGTACCGCATTTAAAAGTCAGTAGTTAAGAGTTTTACACTACAACGCCGTAGCATAAAACTCTTAACTAAAGTGCTAAAAAGTACACTAACACCCATAAACTACCTATTAACCCCTAAACCGAGGCCCCCCCACATCACAAACACTAAAATAAATATTTAACTCCTAATCTGCCGAACCGGACATCACCACAACTATAATAAATATATTAACCCCTAAACCGCCGCACTCCCACATCGCAAACACTATTTAAATATTATTAACCCCTAATCTGCCGCCCCTAACATCGCCGCCACCTACCTACATTTATTAACCCCTAATCTGCGGCGCCAACGTCGCCCACCACTATAATAAAGTTATTAACCCCTAAACCTATGTCTAACCCTAACCCTAACACCCCCTAACTTAAATATAATTTAAATAAATCTAAATAAAATTACTACAATTAACTAAATTATTCCTATTTAAAACTAAATACTTACCTATAAAATAAACCATAAGCTAGCTACAATATAACTAATAGTTACATTGTAGCTAGCTTAGGGTTTATTTTTATTTTACAGGCAAGTTTGTATTTATTTTAACTAGGTAGAATAGTTACTAAATAGTTATTAACTATTTAATAACTACCTAGTTAAAATAAAGACAAATTTACCTGTAAAATAAAACCTAACCTAAGTTACAATTACACCTAACACTACACTACAATTAAATGAATTACCTAAATTAAATACAATTAATTACAATTAAATAAAATTATCTAAAGTACAAAAAACAAACACTAAATTACAGAAAATAATAAAGAAATTGCAGTAATTTTAAACTAATTACACCTAATCTAACCCCCCAAACAAAATAAAAAATCCCCCCCAAAATAAAAAAAAAAGCCCTACCCTACACTAAATTACAAATAGCCCTTAAAAGGGCCTTTTGCTGGGCATTGCCCCAAAGTAATCAGCTCTTTTACCTGAAAAAAAAGACAATCCCCCCCCCCCCAACATTAAAACCCACCACCCACACAACCAACCCTACTCTAAACCCTACTAGAGTAGGGTTGGCTGTGTGGGTGGTGGGTTTTAATGTTGGGGGGGGGATTGTAATTTTTTTTCAGGTAAAAGAGCTAATTACTTTGGGGCATTGCCCCGCAAAAGCCCCTTTTAAGGGCTATTTGTAATTTAGTGTAGGGTAGGGTTTTTTTTATTTTGGGGGGACTTTTTTTATTTTGTTAGGGGGATTAGATGTAATTAGTTTAAAATTATTGTAATTTCTTTATTATTTTCTGTAATTTAGAGGGGGGGGGTTGTACTTTAGATAATTTTATTTAATTGTAATAAATTGTATTTAAATTTAGGTAATTAATTTAATTGTAGTGTAGTGTTAGGGTAGTATTGTAACTTAGGTTCGGTTTTATTTACAGGTAAATTTGTCTTTATTTTAACTAGGTAGTTATCAGTGTTGTGCAGTCACTAGAGGCAGGTGAGGCAGTGCGTCACCTCTCATATGGGCAAAAATATATTTTTTTTTATTGGCTTTAAAAAAAAAATTGTATTTTTTTCCCTCCAGCATTTTGGTTTCTCTCACAGCTATATGTTGTGCAATGAAGAGGCACAAGCAGGTCTGCCTACCATTACCCAACATTCTGCGCCACCTACTGGATGCAAGTGGTTAAGATCATTGCATGGCCCATTAACTGCTTATTTGAGGCAGTCCTATTGGGCTGAACCAATCCAGCGAGAGGCATTAGTAAGTGGGAACATAGGGTTGGGGCTGGATGTTAAATCATATAAAACAAAACAAAAACTGAAAAAAACAGACTTTCATATATTTTGTTGCTGTCCTGTGAACCTGCTAGCTTTGCTAAAGTGAAAAAGAGAGTTCTGTTCTTCCCCTCTAAGTGCAGTGGAAATGTGCCACTGTCACTTCCTGAATCCTTACAGAGCAGGAAGCAGGGAGAGAGGCACAGAGAGCACTGTTTCAGCCACATCTTATTGAAGTTAAGATTTTACTGAAAGGGATTCTGTTAGTGAAAATGATAATTTAATGATGTGGTTTAGGTGTTTGTTTACTCTTTTACAGGCAGGGTCGTTTTTGTATTTTGTTTACTCAAACTTTACACCCCACTACTTAGCAGCTTGCCTCTGTACTAATTGTATAGTCTTACTTTCTGAACTCTCGGTAGCTCTGCTGTTTTATTACTTTAAAATGCAGTTGTCCCTCTCCCCCCCCCCCCCCCTTGTGTGTGTGTGTCGCTCTCTCTATCTATCCATCTCTCTCCTTATGTGTTGTTCTCCCCATGGTCTCTTTCTCTCTCTGTCTCTCTTCCTCCCCCTCTGACTCTCTCATCCCTTATGTAATGAAAGAATCTATAAGCATAATTTACAGCATTAAAGGGCCACTAAACCCAAAATCTTTCTTTCATGATTCAGATAGAGAATAGAAGATTTAAACAAGCATTACAATTTTACTTCCATTATTTATTTTGCTTCATTTTTTAAATATCCTTAGTTGAAGAAAAAAGCAATGCACATGGTGAGCCAATCACACTAGGGCTTCTATGTGCAGCAACCAATCAGCAGCTAGTGAGCATATCTAGATATGCTTTTCATCAAAGAATTATCAAGAGAATACAACAAATTAGATAATATAAGTAAATTAGAAAGATGTTTAAAATTGCATTCTCTTTATAAATCATAAAAGAAAAAAATGTGGGTGGCATGTCCCTTTAAAGTAAAAAGTATGTTTTAAACATATTTTAATGGGCATGGATTCTAGATCTCATAATCAGAGCAAGCATTGTGTTATCTGGCAAGAGTTTCTGTTACAATCCTTTTAGACTAAAATCAGATGTTTACTAAGTTGACCAGTTTTCCAAGACACCATTTAAAGGGACATGAAATCCATATGCAAATTTAAATAACTTCCAATTTACATCTAATATCTAATTTTCTTCATTCTTTTGATGTCCTTTGTTGAAAATCATATCTATATATGCTCAGTATACTGCTGATTGGTGGCTGCACATAGATACCTCATGTGATTGGCTCACCCATGTGCAATTGCTATTTCTTCAACAAAGGATATCTAAAGAATTAAGGCGTATCCTAGCCACTGCCTCACCAGCCTCTGATGTCACTGCACGTCACTGGTAGTTATTAAATAGTTAATAACTATTTAATAACTATTCTACCTAGTTAAAAATAACTAGGTTTTGTAAAAACCGGGGTTTTGTAAAAACTTGTAATACCAGCGTTGTCTGTAAGTGAGTGGTGAGCATAAACTGCTCGTTAGCCACCGCACAGCCTCTAACGCAAAACTCGTAATCTAGGCGTAAATTTCTGCCTGTTTCTAAGTAACTACAGACAGCCTCTTATCACATGCTTTTATATTAGCTTTTCACAACAGTAGACTGCTAGTTCATGTGTGCCATATAGATAATATTGTGCTCACGCCCGTGGGTTGGGGATGACACTGCACTAATTGGCTAACAAGCAAGACAATAGATAATAAATAAATAGTCATGTAATCAGGGGGCTGTCAAAAGAGGCTTTTATACAAGGTAATCACAGAGGTTAAAAGTATATTAATATAACCAGGTTGGCTGTGCAAAACTGGAGAATGGGTAATAAAGGGATTATCTATCTTTTAAACAATAACAATTTTGGAGTTGACTGTCCCTTTAACTCCCCTTACCTGTTGCTTTTTTTTGGCAGAGCCAGTCTGGATTTGTTGATAAAAACTTACATTGGTTTGCAGTATTTTATAACCTCTTCTGAGGACAGCTAGGCTCAGATATCTTGCAAGGTTAGACTTTCTATGTCTGCAGTGTGCGCACCCCTTAATCTTCAGAGATAAATTACAGGGAAAATGTGGTGTGGGAGGGATAAACAGTAAAAGTATGTGGAAATGTTTTGTTTACTGCACCTAAGGACCACAGTGTTTCAGGCATCACACAAGACCGAAATACTGAGACTCTGGACTCCTGGAGATGTGTCTGTATCTTAATATATAAATAAACAGACATGTTGTACACTGACCCCCCCATTTTTAAAGGACACTGAACCCAAATTTTTCTTTCATGATTCAGATAGAGCATGACATTTTAAGCAACTTTCCAATTTACTCCTATTATTAATTTTTCTTCAATCTTTTGCTATCTTTATTTGAAAAAGAAGGCATCTAAGGTTTTTTTTTTGGTTCAGACCTCCGGGACAGCACTTTTTTTTATTGGTGGATGGATTTATCCACCAATCAGCAAGGACAATCCAGGTTGTTCACCAAATATTGGCCGGCTTCTAAACTTACATTCTTGCATTTCAAATAAAGATACCAAGAGAATAAAGAAAATGTGATAATAGGAGTAAATTAGAAAGTTGCTTAAAATTGTATGCTCTATCTGAATCATGAAAGAAAAAAATTGGGTTCAGTGTCCCTTTAAGTAACATAATTGTTTTAAAATTAGTTTACAATAGGGTGAGTTCCATTTATATTGGTTCTTATCTAAGCATAGCTTAATTTTTAACAAATACAAGGTATATTTTATGTTAAAGCAGATGATTAGTGCACAATATTATACAATTTTTTAAGAGATATAAAACATCTTGACATTGTAATATAAAATGTTTAAAGGGACTCTAAAGTCAAAATTAAACATATGGTGATTAGATAAAGTACATCATTTTAAACAACTTTCCAATTTACTTTTATTATCAATTTTTGCTTACGTCTCTTGGTATCCTTTGTTAAAGAATAATCCTAGGTAAATTCAGGAGCGTGCACATGTCTTTAGCCATCTGTCAGGATTGTTTGCAATAAGGTTTATAACTGTTATACATAGTTGCATGCTCTTATCAGCCTACCCTACCTTTACTCTTTGCCAAAGGATACCAAGAGAACAAAGCAAATTACAAAAAAAAGAAGCAAATTGAGACATTGACTACTGGTCAATGATGTTTTAAACAACTTTCCAATTTACTTCTATGATGAATTTTGCTTAGTTCTCTGGTATCCTTTATTGAAGAGTAATCCTAGGTGAGCTCAGGAGCGTGCACGTGTCTTTAGCCATTTGGCAGCAGTGTTAACAACTTTGTTTATGTCAATTTTATACAAAGTTACAAACGTTGCTGCCACAGATTGATATAGACACTTGCAAGTTCCAAAGCTCCTATCAGCCTACCTAGATTTACTCTTCAACAAAGGATACTAAAACAACAAAGAAATTTTGATGATAGAAGTAAATTGGAAAGTTTGTTTAAGATTGCATGTAATGTCTGAATCATTACATTTTAATTTGGACTTTACTGTCCCTTTAAGATCTAAAGCGTGGTGGAGTTAAAGGGACAGTCTACCATAGAATTGTTATTGTTTTAAAAGATAGATAATCCCTTTATTACCCATTCCCCAGTTTTGCATAACCAACACAGTTATATTAATATACTTTTTACCTCTGTGATTACCTTGTAACTAAGAACCCTCTTCCAGCCCCCTGATCACATGACGGTGACTGTTATATTATCTATTGTCTTAAATTTAGCATTGTTTTGTGGTAGATCTTAAATAACTTTCTGTGCCTGAACACAGTGTTATCTATATGGCCCACATGTACTTTCTGTCTCTCTGTGTTGAAAAGAGATTTAAAAAGCCTGTGATAAGAGGCAGGCCCTCAAAGGCTTAGAAATTAGCATATGAGCCTACCTATGTTTAGTTTAAACTAAGAATACCAAGAGAAAAAAGCAAATTTGATGATAAAAGTAAATTGAAAGTTGATTAAAATTAAAAGTCCTGTCTGAATAATGAAAGTTTAATTTATACTAGACTGTCCCTTTAAGTCACATACCCGATCCGATCCAAGCAGGGGGCGGCATTGCACAAGCAGGGGCTTATGCAATGATAAATGCAAATAGCGAAGCTGGATGGGCTACCTGAGAGCAAACCTTGTCCTTTGGTGATTTATAAATGGAAACCCTATGGGGCCTATTTATCAAATGTCTTGCGGACCTGATCTGACAGTGCGGATCAGGTCTGCAAGACCTCGCTGAATGCGGAGAGCAATACGTTCTCTGTATTCAGCATTGCACCAGCAGCTCACAAGAGCTGCTGGTGCAGACGCCGCCCCCAGCAGACCTCGCGGGCCAATGGGCCGCCAGCAGGGGGGTGTCCAATCAACCCGATCGTATTCAATCGGGTTGATTTCTGGCGAACAGGGTTATGGAGCAGCGGTCTTTAGACCGCTGCTTCATAACCTACTTTTTTCTGGCGAGTCTGAAGACTCGGCAGAAACTCGGCCCACAGCCTCTGTTCGGAGCTTGATAAAATGGGCCCCAAGATGTTAAATTTTATTCTTATCTAATACAAATTAATATTTAATTGGAATATGAATTCTCCTTAATATATCTTTAATATTGCACTCCTACAAGAAGAAGCGTATGAGTTCAGACAAGGTTTCTAGTTACTAGCTGAACAAATATGTTTATGAGTAAGCTCATGATGATACATCTAGGGTGTACGTTCAAGTGTGTCAACAATGTTGATTTTCCCAATTTTGCAATAGTTTATGGGCTAACTACACAATGCCATAGTGTGACAGCAACAGGTTAAATCATTTCAAAAATGTCATTCAAATTACTATGGTATAACACTTTGTAAATAGCAAAGGTTTTTGCATTTAGCTATTGGTTAATTCTTGTGAATTTAGCCTTTTGTTTCGTTTTTAGGAGTCATTTTAGTAAATAGTGAAAATAACAAACTACTGGTATTTAATGAACTAGGGCAAAACACCAATTTACTAAGTTATTGGGAAACGTGGCCACTGCCTGTGCATGCATATATTCATTCTGAGACACCAGCTTTTACTCACTCTCCAGCATTATAAAAAATGCCAGTTCTTGTCTTTCTGATTTTACTGACAAAGTCTTCACCATGCCACCAGCATTGAGCTGGTCTTAGGGGCACAGCTGTGTCGCTACAACTGGTTGAAAACAGAAAGAGTATGTTACAGTGATGTTGGCAAGTATAGTTGTAGTCAAGCTTGTTTAAATTCTGGTTAAAGGGGCAGTATACACCAATTTTCATTTAATAGACACTACTATAAAGTATAGAGATGCACAGATACTGAAATAACATCCAGTATAAAACATTTAAAAACTAACTTAACATCTCCCATTTTAACACTGTTAATGAGATAAGCCTGGGACACCCACTAAATGGGTTTGAGTGCAGAACCTCCCTTCTCCTCTGCACTATGATAGACTCATTATACAAAAAGAAGCAGTGTGAAGTCTGCATACATCAGTATACATCTTAACATCTTTGGGGCTTGGGTTAGGAGTCCTGAAAATCAGCAAAAATTGTTATGTTACAAATAAGCTAAACCTATACCATTTTTACAAAACACATCACCCAGATGGGCTATATAAATGGATTATCTACAAAACATTTATGCAAAGAAAAATATGGGGGCATATTTATCAAGCTCTGTATGGAGCTTGATGCCCCTTGTTTATGAAGCAGCGGTCTAAAGACCGCTGCTCCATAACTTGTCTGCCTGCTCTGAGGCCGCGGACAGAAATCAACCCGATCGAATACGATTGGGTTGATTGACACCCCCTGGGTTGATTGACACCCCCTGCTAGCGGCCGAATGGCCTCGAATCTGCAGGGGCGGCATTTTCTAATTTACTTCTACTTTAATTTTCTTTGTTCTCTTGTTTTTTGTTGGAAAACAGACGTAAGCTCAGTAGCAAGCCCATTTCTGGAGCACTATATGACAGCGGTTTTGCAAGAATGATATCCATTTGTAAGAGCACTATATGGCAGCACTATTTCCCTCTATGCAGTGCTCCAGATGCCTACCTAGGTATCGCTTCAACACAGAATATCATGGGAACAAAGTTAATTTGATACCTATGTTATTTTTTGCACTGGTGAGCCTTGATCACTTTGGCTTAGATTACAAGTGGAGCGTGATTGTTACCATAAGAAGCTTAAACGCTTGCGCAAGCAATTGGTACCATAAGAAGCACATACGCTTGCATATGAGTGGTAATAACATCAACGCTGCAAATATTACCAAAGTAAAAAGCTCTGGTAAATGCATTGTGGCTGCTGATACAGACTTCATAAACCTTTAAAGTAGCCTCTTAGGTTTTATTTTCACACCATTGCAAGACTTTTTACAAAGAACATTGCTTTTGTGCATAAAAAACACACTAATGCCATGTTTAGATGTACTTAAAGGGATAGTGTACTGTAAAATTGGGTTTCCCTTGATGTGTTTACAGTGATTTGGTATAAAAACCTATGTAAAATTATTGCTTTAGGTATATTTTGTATATGAAATAGCTGCCCCTGCTAGCTGAAACCACAAACTAATCAAACAAGCTTAGTTTTAGGGAGAGCAGTTCTAATGTTTAGACAGCTCTTCTATAACCAGCACATATTGACATTTACACTATGGGGTCTATTTATATATGTGCGGACAGACATGATCCACTTATATCGAACCATGTCCGCCGCACATCGATAAATTCTGACAGCATACGCTGTCGGCATTTATCATTGCACCAGCAGTTCTTGTGAACTGCTGGTGCAATACCGCCCCCTGCAGATTTGCGGCCAATCGGCCGCTAGCAGGGGGTGTCAATCAGACCGCTGCTTCTTAACTTCTGTTTCCGGCGAGCCTGAAGGCTCGCACGGAAACAAGGGGAACAGGGGCCATTCGGCTCTTGTTAAATAGACCCATATAGGTGTGGATACAGCAGACATACAGTAAGCAGCTATTTAAAATGGCAAAATAAATGTAACACACTAAAGCAGACTAAATGGATCATTGTGAACACATGAAAGGGGAGAAAAAAAATCACAGTACACAAGAGGTTGTGAAATCAATGGTATTTGTTTATAAGTTTGCTTATTTTAAAATAAAATGTGTTTTATTTTGGCAGAGTTTTTGTCTAGAAACATGGGATTCTGTACTATAAAATTATTTTCCCCTTAATGTATTCCAAATTACTAGTTATACCTACTGCAGAGCATACAATGTATGGGAACCTTACCTTCATGTTTATTTTTTAAGTAAACTTACGAGCAGTCTCATCTTTAGTTCAGCACCTGGGAAGCGCTTGCTAAATGCAGCCACCAATCAGCAAGCGTTATTGAGGGTGCTGAACCAAAAATGGTCCACCTTGTAAGCTTTACATTCTGGCTTTTTTAAATAAAGATGCCAAGAGAACAAAGAAAAATTGATAATAGGAGTAAATTAGAAAGTTGCTTAAAATTGCATGCTCTATCTGAATCATGAAAGAAAAGAACAGTTTGGGTTCAGTGTCCCTTTAAGGCTTACACCAAAAATCAAATTATGTAAATTTGTCACCACTATTGTAAAATATAATAAAGTGAAATAAACAAATTATAAGATATTAAAATTAAATTTAATTAATTATCTTGTTTGTTTGTTTTTGTCTCCAATTAGGGTGTAACAGATTTCATCGAACTTCCAAATATGTGTTACATTATATGCTGGTTCAGTTTAGCAAACTAAACCAACCATAATCACTCATATCTTCAGAATATAGTGTGATATCCATAGCTGTGCTAGCCATTATAAATCATTAAAGCTGTTATGGAGACTGTCCCAACCGCAGCTATGTTTCAAAAGTCTGCCTGCAGCAAATTATGGTACTTTTTGTTTGCTCTTTTGTTCCCATGTTGTCAAACTTTGCATGCCAGAGCTCCACCACTGTCACATTCTCCTTTCATGTCCATATGGAATGCTCCTACAGAACTTTGCATGAAAAAATTCAAAATCTATATAGATACCAGAGTTTTCCAGATGGCAGGAAGCACATTACCATCTGCCAGGGCTCAGAACATCTCACTGTTCTATACTGATAGACTGGGTATTATCCCTATATAAATCTGACTACAGGACAGAGCTATAACGGTGGTATCCCTCAGATGGTAAATATGAATCAGCATTTAAAGAAGGCTAAAGAAGACATTCTGTACTACATGCCGTACTCCACGCAAAAGGGCTTGGCTGTAATTGACTGGGAGGACTGGAGACCTACTTGGATGAGAAACTGGGCTTCAAAAGCTGTCTACAGGAAACAGTCAGTTGAGTTTGCACAACAGAAAGACCTTTCACTCACTGGACATAAGGCATCATCAGTTGCCAAAGCTCAGTTTGAATTTGCAGCAAAAAACCTCATGTTGGATACATTAAAACAGGGGAAATCACTGAGGCCGAACTATTTGTGGGGCTTCTACCTTTTTCCTAACTGCCATAATTATGACTATAATCAAAATCCTCATAATTACACAGGACGCTGCCCAGCAATTGAAGTGTTAAGAAATGATCACCTCAGATGGTTGTGGAAGGAAAGCACAGCATTTTATCCAAATATTTATCTGGAAACTGCCCTCAAGTCTTCCTATAATGCAGCACTTTTTCTCGGAGTAGAGTTCAGGAGGCTATGAGATTATCTACACTGCCAAATGTGCCACATTCCCAACCTGTATTTGTATACACACGTCCTGTATTCACTGATCAACCTTTTCACTATTTATCTAAGGTTAGTACAAGCGGATAACATACAGATATAATGGTGTGCTTAAAGGGGCAGTATACAACAATTTTCATTTAACTGCATGTAATAGACACTACTATAAAGAATAATATGCACAGATACTGATCTAAAAATCCAGTGTAAAACCTTTTTAAAAACTTACTTAGAAGCTCCCAATTTAACACTGCTAATGAGATAAGCCTGGCGCCTGGCACACCCACTGAAAGAGGCTGATAGCAGAACCTCCCCCTTCTCCCCTCCCCTGCATATGAAAAGACCCATTATACAATCAGAAGCAGGCTGAAGTCTGTATACAGCAGTATACATCTAAAACTTTGGGGCTTGGTTAGGAGTCTGAAAATCAGCACAATGTTATTTAAAAATAAGCAAATATATATTTTTTTTACAAAAACACACCAAGATGTGCTATTTAAATGGATCATCTACAAAACATTTATGCAAAGAAAAATCTAGTGTACAATGTCCCTTTAAAGAGACAGCAAACAGCAATAAAATGTTTAGTTATGTGAAGTACTTCCATTATTTATTTCCCCCTCTTTTTATATAATTTAGCTCTGAAAATAAATTGTGGCTTTCTATTTCTCAGAGCTGCAAATGCACACTGGAGCTTTATCAAGCCTAACCCTGCTACATATCTTTCCATAATTGTGTTTAGCAGATAACAACTGCAAAACAATGCACTTTATACTAAAATAATGACCACAACTTCCCCTTGGTGTCTGCAGACTCAAGCCCAGATTGGCTCCTCTAAAAAAGCCAAGTGGTGAGTGGAGTTGAAAAACAATTTGGAGCAAACAAGTTTTTTGTTTTAAAAATGTGTAAGACTTGCAACACAAAATTGGATATTTGCAGTCTATGCCTATCTGCTAAATCAAGAAAAAAAATATAATAAAACAATAGCAGGTGTTAAATTAACTTGTGGGAATAGAAATGTTGGATGTCTACCCAAAGATTCATATTTCCTCTTAGGCTAAGAGTCACCCAGTTAAAATAGATACCTACCAAAAAAAAAGAGATTTTCTTTGGAAAATATAAATTGTTATATTTTAACTTTTAGTTACATGGAATGTGAATTATTGAGAATTTTCTATATTTTATCTGCAACCTTCACAGGGTTAGATTACGAGTGGAGTAGTAGTTTGCACTTGCGTTTTATCATTAAAACCGCTAGAATTATTTTTTTGCGCTCAGCAACTCGCACTCGTATTACAAATTAAAAGTAAAAAGGTTGAGTTCTAGTGTTTGCAAAGTCACAGTAACAAATAGACTTTGAGAAGTTGCAATTGTAAAATCACATTCCCCCATAGATTTGAATGGAGCTGAAAATGTTGGAAAAAAAACCTAACACCTACAAGTCGGACAAACCCAATCGCGGTTATTTAAAAGTGCAACATTAGAAGGTAATATTGCATATTTCATAATACAGAGTTTTGAACATAGCAGAATATGCTCTATTTAAATATATATCTGATGGATTTCTGCACAAATATATTTATATATATAGATATATAACTTATATATAAAGGAATATCTATTTCATCTATTTTAAAATATATAGAACATATTACTCTATGTGCAGAACATTGGAATGTGAAATATTTACATTAAATACACAGTATAAAACTTTATTTAATAGGAATATTGCGTATATATGATCTCTCATGTTTTCATCTACTTGACTGCAAGTAGTTATGTGTTTACATGTATTTATTTGTCTGTAAATACATATATACACATATAAATACATAAATACATATGTACACAGATCTAAACATATATATATAAACATACATTTACATATTTAGACATGTGTATGCAGCTCTATGTTGAAGCCCTTTGAAGCCTTTTTTCTTTCTAATACCTGAGACCTAATATCTTTGAGCCCTTATAACTTTTTATTGCAATTTTTTAAAATAATTTTTATTAGACAGTGTTATTATGAGTGTATTTTTTAAACGTATTATTGATGTGTTTTGTGACACTTTTTTGTCTCGCTTAACAGTTAACCAGAGCTCTAAGGGTCACGGTATTCATTCTAGCATAAATCGCAATTGCTTTAAACTTGTAATAGGGGCGGAATTTAACTTGTGCCTCAAAAACACGATATTGCGCGCTCGCAAAAAATAGCGCTCTACTCGTAATCTAGCACGTAATGTATAAAAAGTATATTTGCACACAGTAGCATGCTCTGCTGTAAGGCATACAAGCTATAGATACTGTAAATAAATCAATGTAATTAGACATATACAAAAGATTAAAGTACAATTAATATTTATTTTTTTACAGACTGATTTGATTAATACCATTGGAGAAAGTGCAGCATTAGGAACCAATGGATTTATAATGTGGGGTGATGTCAACTTAACATTAAGTGTGGTAAGTTAATTTCAAACAAAGCTGTTGCCCAAGTGTCCATGGACACTGTGTCTCGCTCTCCTGTGACATCATGATATGATAGTACATAATGTATTGCAGATCTAGACAGCCTCAGTTTATCATTTCAGCTATTAAAGCGTTAATACATGATTTACGCTCTCCTGTGACATCATGATATGATAGTACATAATGTATTGCCGATCTAGACAGCCTCAGTTTATCATTTCAGCTATTAAAGCATTAATACATGATGTACGCTCTCCTGTGACATCATGATATGATAGTACATAATGTATTGCAGATCTAGACAGCCTCAGTTTATCATTTCAGCTATTAAAGCGTTAATACATGATGTACGCTCTCCTGTGACATCATGATATGATAGTACATAATGTATTGCAGATCTAGACAGCCTCAGTTTATCATTTCAGCTATTAAAGCGTTAATACATGATGTACGCTCTCCTGTGACATCATGATATGATAGTACATAATGTATTGCAGATCTAGACACCCTCAGTTTATCATTTCAGCTATGAAAGTGTTAATACATGATGTACGCTCTCCTGTGACATCATGATATGATATAGTACATAATGTATTGCAGATCTAGATAGCCTCAGTTTATCATTTCAGCTATGAAAGTGTTAATACATGGGGCGCGATCCGATATCGATCGCAGTTTGCGGCGCAAGCGAGGGAACCGGCGTCGCCCGCAGTTTCAGCTCGCAACTCGAGCCATCCCATATAGGTCACCGTCAGATGCTAACGTGCCGTAAGTCTCACAAACCAGCGATGTCCAGAAATCTGCGTAAGTACAAATTTCTGGCGTCGCCAGTGACTTGCGCCACGTTAGAAACTGCCGGCGCCTATAAAACCTGACTAAAGTTTAAAACACCCGCACTGTCTAACACGCCTCCCTAAGATAGCCCGCACTGTCTAACCCTCTATCCGCTATCCCCCCTCACTAGCCTAACAATAAAAAAGCTATTAACTCCTAAACCGCCGCTCCTTTACCCCGCCGCAACCTAATAAAGTTATTAACCCCTAAACCGCCGCTCCCGTACACCGCCGCCAGCTATATTATATCTATAACCCCCTAAAGTGAGCCCCTAACACCGCCGCCATCTATATTAAAATTATTAACCCCTAATGTAAGCCCCTTACACCGCCGCCATCTCTATTAAAATGATTAACCCCTAATTTAATCTACCTACCCCGCCGCCAGCTATATTATCTATATTAACCCTAAGTATATTATAGTTAATATAGGTATTACATTATATATATTAACTATATTAACCCTAATTATATTAGGGTTAATATAGTTACTATAGTATTTATATTAACTATATTAACTCTATCTAACCCTAACTAAATTTATATTAAATTAATCTAATTCATTTATAAACTAAAATATTCCTATTTAAATCTAAATACTTACCTATAAAATAAACCCTAAGATAGCTACAATATAATTAATAATTACATTGTAGCTATGTTAGGGTTAATATTTATTTTACAGGTAAATTGTTAATTATTTTAACTAGGTATAATAGATATTAAATAGTTATTAACTATTTAATATCTACCTAGTTAAAATAATTACCCAATTACCTGTAAAATAAATCCTAACCTAAGTTACAAATACACCTACACTATCAATAAATTTAATAAACTACAAACATCTATCTAAAAATACAATTAAATTAACTAAACTAAATTACAAAAAATAAAAAAAGATTACAAGATATTTAAGCTAATTACACCTATTCTAAGCCCCCTAATAAAATAATAAACCCCCAAAATAAAACAAAGTCCCTGCCCTATTCTAAATTCAACAAATTTCAAAGCTCTTTACCTTACCAGCCCTTAAAAGGGCCTTTTGTGGGGCATGCCCCAAAGAATTCAGCTCTTTTGCATACAACAAATACAATACCCCCCCCCATTACAACCCACCACCCACATACCCCTATTCTAAACCCACCCAAACCCCCCTTAAAAAAGCCTAACACTACCCCCCTGAAGATCTCCCTACCTTGTCTTCACCACACCGGGCCGAACTCCTGATCCGATCCGGGCGATGTCTTCCTCCAAGCGGCAAAGAAGAATTCTTCCTCCGGCGATGTCATCCTCCAAGCGGCAAAGAAGAATTCTTCCTCCGGCGACGTCTTCCTCCAAGCGGCAGCAAAGTCTTCATTCTTCCGGCGGCATCTTCAATCTTCTTTCTTCGCTCCGCCGCCGCGGAGCATCCATCCCGGCCGACTGCTGAACTTGGAATGAGGTACCTTTAAATGACGTCATCCAAGATGGCGTCCGCCGAATTCCGATTGGCTGATAGGATTCTATCAGCCAATCGGAATTAAGTTAAAAAAATCTGATTGGCTGATTGAATCAGCCAATCAGATTCAAGTTCAATCCGATTGGCTGATCCAATCAACCAATCAGATTGAGCTCGCATTCTATTGGCTGATCGGAACAGCCAATAGAATGTAACCCTAATATAATTAGGGTTAATATAGTTAATATATATAATGTAATACCAATATTAACTATAATATACTTAGGGTTAATATAGATAATATAGCTGGCGGCGGGGTAGGGAGATTAAATTAGGGGTTAATCATTTTAATAGAGATGGCGGCGGTGTAAGGGGCTTACATTAGGGGTTAATAATTTTTATATAGGTGGCGGCGGTGTAAGGGGTCAGATTAGGGGATAGATAAGGTAGATGGCGGCGGTTTTAGAGGCTCACAGTAGGGGGTTAGTTTATGTAGATGGCGGCGGGGTCCGGGAGCGGCGGTTTAGGGGGTAATAACTTTATTAGGGATTTCGGGGGGGGGGGGGATCGCGGTTGACAGGGAGATAGACATTGCGCATGCGTTAGGTGTTAGGTTTATTTTAGCAGATCGCGGTTGACAGGGAGATAGACATTGCGCATGCGTTAGGTGTTAGGTTTATTTTCTAGTTAGTTTAGGGAGTTACGGGGCTCCAATAGTCAGCGTAAGGCTTCTTACGGCTGCTTTTTGTGGCGAGGTGAAAATGGAGTAAGTTTTCTCCATTTTTGCCACGTAAGTCCTTACGCTGCATATTGGATACCAAACTGCGCGGGTTTGGTATACCTGCCTATGGCCCAAAAAACTGCGGGCGACGGCAGAAATATACGGGCGTAACTTCTAGGTTACGCCGTATATGTGATACCAAATCCGCGCAAATATTGGCGTCGCCGGCTTTTGCGGGCGACGATTTATATCGGATCGACCCCATGATGTACGCTCTCCTGTGACATCATGATATAATAGTACATAATGTATTGCAGATCTAGACAGCCTCAGTTTATCATTTCAGCTATGAAAGTGTTAATACATGATGTACGCTCTCCTGTGACATCATGAGATGATAGTACATAATGTATTGCAGATCTAGATAGCCTCAGTTTATCATTTCAGCTATGAAAGTGTTAATACATGATGTACGCTCTCCTGTGACATCATGATATAATAGTACATAATGTATTGCAGATCTAGACAGCCTCAGTTTATCATTTCAGCTATGAAAGTGTTAATACATGATGTACGCTCTCCTGTGACATCATGAGATGATAGTACATAATGTATTGCAGATCTAGACAGCCTCAGTTTATCATTTCAGCTATTAAAGCGTTAATACATGATGTACGCTCTCCTGTGACATCATGATATGATAGTACATAATGTATTGCAGATCTAGACACCCTCAGTTTATCATTTCAGCTATGAAAGTGTTAATACATGATGTAAGCTCTCCTGTGACATCATGATATGATAGTACATAATGTATTGCAGATCTAGACAGCCTCAGTTTATCATTTCAGCTATGAAAGTGTTAATACATGATGTAAGCTCTCCTGTGACATCATGAGATGATAGTACATAATGTATTGCAGATCTAGACAGCCTCAGTTTATAATTTCAGCTATGTACGCTCTCCATCCTCTGTTGCTGATGAGTGAAGTTATCTGGCTCCTAAAGAGGAGGAGCCCAATGGTGCGATCCGACAATAGTCACAAATGCGCTAAGAAAAAAACACAGCCGGTTTAATTCCTCTAAAGCTAAAACTACCACTTTATTTTACAAAACCATTACGATAACAGCCATAAAAAGTCACTTAAAGATGTGCAAACAATCAGTGGATGAGGGCAGCTTGTGATCAGTCAATTGTAGTGCTGCACTGTTGCTTGATTAATAAGATTTGATTGCAAATCTACTGTATTAAAGCTAACTTGTTAGTAAAGACAACATTAAACTATGATTCAGAAAGAGCATGCAATTTACATCTATTATATAATTAACTTCACTCTGTTGGTATCTTTTGTTAAAAAAACATAGCTGAGTAGGCTCAGAGGCATTGCTGCCTCTGAGCCTACTGGGAGCAAGTTGCTGATTTGTGGCCAGTGCTAGCTCCCAGTAATGCATTGGTGCTCCTTTAACAAAGGATACCAGGAGAATGATGCAACTTTGAGAAAAGAGGGAAAATAAAAGTTATTTAAAATTGCATTCTCTATCTGGATCATTAAAAAAAAAAAAATGGGTTTCATGTTTCATTAAAGGGACATAAAACCCAAACTGTTAATTTTATGATTCAGATAGTGGCTAATATATTTCTATTATCAAATTTGCTTCATTCTATGTGCATCCTTTGTTAAAGGAACATCAATGCACTACTGGGAGCTAGCTGAACACATTAGTAAACCAATAAAAAGAGGCATATATGTGCAGCCACCAGTCAGCAGCTAGCTCCCAGCTCCTGAGCCTATCTAGGTATGCTTTTCAACAAAGGATATCAAAATAACTAAGCAAATTAGATAATAGAGGTACATTGGAAAAGTATTAAAAATTGTATGATCTCTTTAACCCTTTCCTGCTGAGGTTAAAGTGTCTACATCGGAACAACTGTTCCGATGTAGACAAATTGAAATCACGCAATCATGCACAGGATCGCGAGATTTCAATTATTGGATGTGGTCTGGGTGGCGTCCCTTTAACGCTTGCAACACCCTCCAGACCGCGATCAAATCTAGGAAGCGCAGTACGCTTCAGAACAGCCGTTGGCTATGATGTTGTATTCCGTCATAATGGCGCTAAAGCCCAGCCTCATTTGGACAGAATACAACAGCATAACGGCGGCAAAAGGTTAAGGGCCCAATGATAAAAAAAAATAAAAAAATCACTGGTACAGAGAGAAATCACACAAAATGTTTGGGTCTTTTATTGTATTGTATGTGTCTCTCCTTCACATCCAGAACCAAGCATTAGCTATTTCAGTACTGTTACGGTGCTTAGTGGGATTTAGCAGGCGAAACACAAGCCAGTGTGCTCAGTTGTATTCTCCTGCACTGTCAGTCACCGTCTATATTAGCTGAATCTGAGCAAACTCAGGAAACAAGGCTACTGAATGAAATTGTACAACAGAACTGCCACTTTCTATATAATCCTTTGACTTCATCATATTGTTACCTCTCCTTTAAATGATTAGTTACTTATATAGCTTTTGAGATACATATTTTAAAAAAATTACCAGTTGTTAGTGCATATTCCTTTAAAACTTAATACACTACTCACTCTTCCTGCTGCATTGCGGCCTCAAAATGATTTACTTGCAAAGCCGTTTTTTCTGTCATTACTAACTTTTTTTATTGTATTTTTTTTCAGTTACATTAAATCTATCCCTCTAATTTGTTTATTTATTACTTATTTAATATACAGTCTTCTTATACCAGACCATAACAGAACTTTGTATTATCTGTAAAAAAGCCATTACCGTAAAGCCCAATCATGGAGAGTCAGAGGCACCTCACACATGGGGGCTGATTTATTAAGGCCATATTCTGCCTTATGCAGCTGTTTCCGTGTGAAACTTCAGGCTCGCCGGAAACAGGAGTTAAGACCGCTGCTCCTTAACTCATCTGCTACCTCTGAGGCGGCGGACAGCAATCAGCCCGATCGCATAAGATCGGGTTGATTGACACCACCTGCTAGTGGCTGATTGGCCACGAATGTGCAGGGGGCGGCATTGCACAAGCAATGTGAAATGCTTGTGCAATGATAAACGCAGAGAGCGTATGCTGTTGGCATTTATCGATGTGCGGTGGACATAATCGTTAAATGCCAACAGCATACGCTCTCTGCATTTATCATTGCACAATTTGTACTAACAGCTCTTTACAGAAAGGATGGTTGACTGATACTACAGATATCCAGTAGATTTAAAAGGTACAAATACTATAAGGTAATTCAGTAATACTGGTTATACTCATAAGGCTATCCTAAAAATTAAAGGGATAGAAAGGTCAAAATTTAAATGTGCATAGATGCATTCCAATTTAAAATAAAATAGTTTTTGCACAATACACACCCCCACCCCCTCTCTGAACCTGAATGCTAGTGCACAGGCCCTCACAGGATATGTGCGTATGCCACTGAAAAACGGTAATAACTTTTACTAGAAGCATTTTTGCTAATGGATGTATATTGTAAAAATGCTTCTATTAAAAATTGAAATGCACCCATACAAAATGTCAATGTTGACCTTTCTATCCCTTTAATTACATATACTCTTCAGTAGGAAATTATGGCAGACTTGATTGATCTACTGGTACAATTCTATGTTAATGTTTTCTATGAATGGCATTTACTTTTTAATTCCTCTGAATGTCCCTAAATGTCATCCTGAACATATGGACCATACCCACTGAGATACATTGGGATTGTCTTGTGACGTTGACACCGAGATTAAAGGGAATGTCTAGTCAAAATTGAACTTTCGTAATTCAGATAGCATGCAATTTTAAGCAACTTTCTAATATACTCCTATTATCATTTTTTCTTTGTTCTCTTGGTAACTTATTTAAAATAGTATTAATGTAAGCTTAAGAGCCGGTCCATTTTTGCTTCAGCACCTGGGTAGCGCTTGTTGATTGGTGGCTACATTTAGACTTTAAATCTAGGACATCCTTTTTAGAAGCATCAAATAATATTCCAAAAATCCCATGGGCGCGATCCGATATCGATCGCAGTTTGCGGCGCAAGCGAGGGAACCGGCGTCGCCCGCAGTTTCAGCTCGCAACTCGAGCCATCCCATATAGGTCGCCGTCAGATGCTAACGTGCCGTAAGTCTCACAAACCAGCGATGTCCAGAAATCTGCGTAAGTACAAATTTCTGGCG
The DNA here is from genome assembly GCF_027579735.1 of Bombina bombina. Taxonomy (NCBI): domain Eukaryota; kingdom Metazoa; phylum Chordata; class Amphibia; order Anura; family Bombinatoridae; genus Bombina; species Bombina bombina. The sequence continues at coordinate 29,720 of NW_026512357.1, forward strand.
TCGCCAGTGACTTGCGCCACGTTAGAATCTGCCGGCGCCTATAAAACCTGACTAAAGTCTAAAACACCCGCACTGTCTAACACGCCTCCCTAACATAGCCCGCACTGTCTAACACGCCTCCCTAACATAGCCCGCACTGTCTAACCCTCTATCCGCTATCCCCCCTCACTAGCCTAACAATAAAAAAGCTATTAACCCCTAAACCGCCGCTCCTTTACCCCGCCGCAACCTAATAAAGTTATTAACCCCTAAACCGCCGCTCCCGTACCCCGCCGCCAGCTATATTATATCTATAACCCCCTAAAGTGAGCCCCTAACACCGCCGCCATCTATATTAAAATTATTAACCCCTAATGTAAGCCCCTTACACCGCCGCCATCTCTATTAAAATGATTAACCCCTAATTTAATCTACCTACCCCGCCGCCAGCTATATTATCTATATTAACCCTAAGTATATTATAGTTAATATAGGTATTACATTATATATATTAACTATATTAACCCTAATTATATTAGGGTTAATATAGTTACTATAGTATTTATATTAACTATATTAACTCTATCTAACCCTAACTAAATTTATATTAAATTAATCTAATTCATTTATAAACTAAAATATTCCTATTTAAATCTAAATACTTACCTATAAAATAAACCCTAAGGCCTAGATTTAGAGTTCGGCGGTAGCCGTCAAAACCAGCGTTAGAGGCTCCTAACGCTGGTTTGGGCGCCCGCTGGTATTTGGAGTCAGTGATTAAAGGGTCTAACGCTCACTTTCAGCCGCGACTTTTCCATACCGCAGATCCCCCTACGCCATTTGCGTATCCTATCTTTTCAATGGGATCTTTCTAACGCCGGTATTTAGAGTCGTTTCTGAAGTGAGCGTTAGAGCTCTAACGACAAGATTCCAGCCGCCTGAAAATAGCAGGAGTTAAGAGCTTTCTGGCTAACGCCGGTTTATAAAGCTCTTAACTACTGTACCCTAAAGTACACTAACACCCATAAACTACCTATGTACCCCTAAACCGAGGTCCCCCCACACCGCCGCCACTCGATTAAAATTTTTAACCCCTAATCTGCCGACCGCCACCTACGTTATACTTATGTACCCCTAATCTGCTGCCCCTAACCCCGCCGACCCCTATATTACATTTATTAACCCCTAACTGCCCCCCACAACATCGCCGCCAGCTACTTAAAATAATTAACCCCTAATCTTCCGACCGCAAAGCGCCGCCACCTACGTTATCCCTATGTACCCCTAATCTGCTACCCCTAACACCGCCGACCCCTATATTATATTTATTAACCCCTAATCTGCCCCCCACAACGTCGCCGACACCTGCCTACACTTATTAACCTAATCTGCGAGCGGACCTGAGCGCTACTATAATAAAGTTATTAACCCCTAATCCGCCTCACTAACCCTATCATAAATAGTATTAACCCCTAATCTGCCCTCCCTAACATCGCCGACACCTACCTTCAATTATTAACCCCTAATCTTCCGATCGGAGCTCACCGCTATTCTAATAAATGATTAACCCCTAAAGCTAAGTCTAACCCTAACACTAACACCCCCCTAACTTAAATATAATTTACATCTAACGAAATAAATTAACTCTTATTAAATAACATTAATCCTATTTAAAGCTAAATACTTACCTGTAAAATAAACCCTAATATAGCTACAATATAAATTATAATTATATTATAGCTATTTTAGGATTAATATTTATTTTACAGGTAACTTTGTATTTATTTTAACCAGGTACAATAGCTATTAAATAGTTAAGAACTATTTAATAGTTACCTAGTTAAAATAATACAAAGTTACCTGTAAAATAAATCCTAACCTAAGATATAATTAAACCTAACACTACCCTATCAATAAAATAATTAAATAAACTACCTACAATTACCTACAATTAACCTAACACTACACTATCAATAAATTAATAAACACAATTGCTACAAATAAATACAATTAAATAAACTAGCTAAAGTACAAAAAATAAAAAAGAACTAAGTTACAGAAAATAAAAAAATATTTACAAACATAAGAAAAATATTACAACAATTTTAAACTAATTACACCTACTCTAAGCCCCCTAATAAAATAACAAAGCCCCCCAAAATAAAAAATCCCTACCCTATTCTAAATTAAAAAAGTTACAAGCTCTTTTACCTTACCAGCCCTGAACAGGGCCCTTTGCGGGGCATGCCCCAAGAAGTTCAGCTCTTTTGCCTGTAAAAAAAACATACAATACCCCCCCCAACATTACAACCCACCACCCACATACCCCTGTCTAACCCAAACCCCCCTTAAATAAACCTAACACTAATCCCCTGAAGATCTTCCTACCTTGTCTTCACCATCCAGGTATCACCGATCCGTCCTGGCTCCGATCTTCATCCAACCCAAGCGGGGGCTAGACATCCACTGAAGAAGTCCAGAAGAGGGTCCAAAGTCTTCCTCCTATCCGGCAAGAAGAGGACATCCGGACCGGCAAACATCTTCTCCAAGCGGCATCTTCATCTTCTTCCATCCGGAGCGAGCGGCAGGATCCTGAAGACCCCAGCGCGGAACATCCATCCGACCGACGACTGAACGACGAATGACGGTTCCTTTAAGGGACGTCATCCAAGATGGCGTCCCTCGAATTCCGATTGGCTGATAGGATTCTATCAGCCAATCGGAATTAAGGTAGGAATTTTCTGATTGGCTGATGGAATCAGCCAATCAGAATCTAGTTCAATCCGATTGGCTGATCCAATCAGCCAATCAGATTGAGCTCGCATTCTATTGGCTGATCGGAACATTCTATTGGCTGATCGGTATTGTATGTTTTTTTTTACAGGCAAAAGAGCTGAACTTCTTGGGGCATGCCCCGCAAAGGGCCCTGTTCAGGGCTGGTAAGGTAAAAGAGCTTGTAACTTTTTTAATTTAGAATAGGGTAGGGAATTTTTTATTTTGGGGGGCTTTGTTATTTTATTAGGGGGCTTAGAGTAGGTGTAATTAGTTTAAAATTGTTGTAATATTTTTCTTATGTTTGTAAATATTTTTTTTATTTTCTGTAACTTAGTTCTTTTTTATTTTTTGTACTTTAGCTAGTTTATTTAATTGTATTTATTTGTAGCAATTGTGTTTATTTAATTTATTGATAGTGTAGTGTTAGGTTAATTGTAGGTAATTGTAGGTAGTTTATTTAATTATTTTATTGATAGGGTAGTGTTAGGTTGAATTATATCTTAGGTTAGGATTTATTTTACAGGTAAATTTGTAATTATTTTAACTAGGTACAATAGCTATTAAATAGTTAAGAACTATTTAATAGTTACCTAGTTAAAATAATTACAAAGTTGCCTGTAAAGTAAATATTAATCCTAAAATAGCTATAATATAATTATAATTTATATTGTAGCTATATTAGGGTTTATTTTACAGGTAAGTATTTAGCTTTAAATAGGATTAATTTATTTAATAAGAGTTAATTAATTTCGTTAGATGTAAATTATATTTAAGTTAGGGGGTGTTAGTGTTAGGGTTAGACTTAGCTTTAGGGGTTAATACATTTATTAGAATAGCGGTGAGCTCCGATCGGAAGATTAGGGGTTAATAATTGAAGGTAGGTGTCGGCGATGTTAGGGAGGGCAGATTAGGGGTTAATACTATTTATGATAGGGTTAGTGAGGCGGATTAGGGGTTAATAACTTTATTATAGTAGCGCTCAGGTCCGCTCGGCAGATTAGGGGTTAATAAGTGTAGGTAGGTGTCGGCGACGTTGTGGGGGGCAGATTAGGGGTTAATAAATATAACATAGGGGTCGGCGATGTTAGGGCAGCAGATTAGGGGTACATAGGGATAACGTAGGTTGCGGCGGTTTACGGAGCGGCAGATTAGGGGTTAAAAGTGTAATGCAGGGGTCAGCGATAGCGGGGGCGCCAGATTAGGGGTTAATAAGTGTAAGGCTAGGGGTGTTTAGACTCGGGGTACATGTTAGGGTGTTAGGTGCAGACGTAGGAAGTTTTCCCCATAGGAATCAATGGAGCTGCGTTAGGAGCTGAACGCGGCTTTTTTGCAGGTGTTTTTTTTTCAGCTCAAACAGCCCCATTGTTTCCTATGGGGGAATCGTGCAAGAGCACGTTTTTGATGCCGGCCGCGTCCGTAAGCAACTCTGGTATCGAGAGTTGCGTTTGCGGTAAAAATGCTCTACGCTCCTTTTTTAGAGCCTAACGCAGCATTTGTTTGAACTCTCGATACCAGAGTTAAATTTATGGTGCGGCCAGAAAAAAACCTGCGGAGCGTTAACAGCCCTTTTACCGCCGAACTCCAAATCTAGGCCTAAGATAGCTACAATATAATTAATAATTACATTGTAGCTATGTTAGGGTTAATATTTATTTACAGGTAAATTGTTAATTATTTTAACTAGGTATAATAGATATTAAATAGTTATTAACTATTTAATATCTACCTAGTTAAAATAATTACCCAATTACCTGTAAAATAAATCCTAACCTAAGTTATGGAGAGATAGGTAGGGAGATCTTCAGGGGGGTAGTGTTAGGCTTTTTTAAGGGGGGTTTGGGTGGGTTTAGAATAGGGGTATGTGGGTGGTGGGTTGTAATGGGGGGGGGGATTGTATTTGTTGAATGCAAAAGAGCTGAATTCTTTGGGGCATGCCCCACAAAAGGCCCTTTTAAGGGCTGGTAAGGTAAAGAGCTTTGAAATATGTTTAATTTAGAATAGGGCAGGGAATTTTTTTATTTTGGGGGTTTATTATTTTATTAGGGGGCTTAGAATAGGTGTAATTAGCTTAAAAATCTTGTAATCTTTTTTTTATTTTTTGTAATTTAGTGTTTGTTTTTTTTTGTAATTTAGTTTAGTTAATTTAATTGTATTTTTAGATAGATGTTTGTAGTTTATTAAATTTATTGATAGTGTAGGTGTATTTATAACTTAGGTTAGGATTTATTTTACAGGTAATTGGGTAATTATTTTAACTAGGTAGATATTAAATAGTTAATAACTATTTAATATCTATTATACCTAGTTAAAATAATTAACAATTTACCTGTAAAATAAATATTAACCCTAACATAGCTACAATGTAATTATTAATTATATTGTAGCTATCTTAGGGTTTATTTTATAGGTAAGTATTTAGATTTAAATAGGAATATTTTAGTTTATAAATTAATTAGATTAATTTAATATAAATATAGTTAGGGGTGTTAGTGTTAGATAGAGTTAATATAGTTAATATAAATACTATAGTAACTATATTAACCCTAATATAATTAGGGTTAATATAGTTAATATATATAATGTAATAACTATATTAACTATAATATACTTAGGGTTAATATAGATAATATAGCTGGCGGCGGGGTAGGTAGATTAAATTAGGGGTTAATCATTTTAATAGAGATGGCGGCGGTGTAAGGGGCTTACATTAGGGGTTAATAATATTAATATAGCTGGCGGCGGTATAGGGGGATTAGATTAGGGGTTAATAATTTTTATATAGGTGGCGGCGGTGTAAGGGGTCAGATTAGGGGATAGATAAGGTAGATGGCGGCGGTTTTAGAGGCTCACAGTAGGGGATTAGTTTATGTAGATGGCGGCGGGGTCCGGGAGCGGCGGTTTAGGGGGTAATAACTTTATTAGGGATTTCGGGGGGGGGGGGATCGCGGTTGACAGGGAGATAGACATTGCGCATGCGTTAGGTGTTAGGTTTATTTTAGCAGATCGCGGTTGACAGGGAGGTGGACATTGCGCATGCGTTAGGTGTTAGGTTTATTTTCTAGTTAGTTTAGGGAGTTACGGGGCTCCAATAGTCAGCGTAAGGCTTCTTACAGCTGCTTTTTGTGGCGAGGTGAAAATGGAGTAAGTTTTCTCCATTTTCGCCACGTAAGTCCTTACGCTGCATATTGGATACCAAACTGCGCGGGTTTGGTATACCTGCCTATGGCCCAAAAAACTGCGGGCGACGGCAGAAATATACGCGCGTAACTTCTAGCTTACGCCGTATATAGGATACCAAATCCGCGCAATTATTGGCGTCGCCGGGTTTTGCGGGCGACGATTTTTATCGGATCGACCCCCATATTTCTAAGTATTTTCTAATATTTATATTAATACAAATCAGTCTTGTCTGTTGTATTTCCGACACACCCCCCCCCACCATATTTTAATGACTTTCTATTTCACATCAAAGTAAAGCAATAAATTAAATCTCTTACATTTTTTCTTCTTTCTTTTACAGAAAACTTGTACAACTTTAAATCATTACCTTGTGAATGTTTTAAATCCCTACGTTATCAATATTACATTAGCTACAAAACTTTGCAGTAAGGTTCTCTGTCACAATAATGGAGCGTGTGTACGGAAATATTGGAACACAAACCATTATCTGCACCTGAATGGAAAAAATATGTTGATTGAACGAAAGCAAGGATCATACTTTGTACAAGGACAGCCAACTTTAGCAGACCTGAATCAATTTGCGCTAAACTTTAAATGTCACTGTTATGCAGGGAGGACTTGCAAAACACCTTCTGATTTACAAAGCATTGGCAATGTGTCTGTATGCATGTCACATAACATCTGCATAAAGACAAACTTTAATACAAAGTCAAATAATATTGCCATTATTAATAAAGACAAACACAAGAGGGCGCCAACATAGTTTTAGCACATAAAACAAAAGGCCACTGTTAAATCTTAATTAAAGGGGTAGTAAAGTCAAAATTAAACTTGCATGATTCAGACAAAACATAAACAGTTATGTCTGCTCACCATATAGCTTAGTGGGCACACAGCTATGTCAACTTTCTGGGTTCTCTTTGGTACTAGAAATCTGTAGCTGACCATAGCATGCCTATAGACAAAGTGCTAATTTCTCTTGAGTATAACAAATATAAAAGTTAAAGAATATAACTTTTTAGACACTTAAAAAGAACATATCATGCAACAATTTTCTCAGACATTTAAGGGCCATTGTACACTAGATTTTTCTTTGCAAATGTGATCCATTTATATAGTTCATCTGGGAGTGTTTTTGTAACATTGTATAGTTTTGCTTATTTTTTAATAACGTGCTGATTTCAGACTCTTAACCAAGCCCCAAAGTGTCAGATGTATACATGCCTTTACAGACTACTGCTGGCCTGTTAGTCTAACCTATCTTTTCATATGCAGGGAAGGGGGGAGGGTCTGCTCCCCGCCCCTTTCACTGGGTGTTTCAGTTTAACTTCATCCACAGTGCTAAACTTGGAGCTTCTAAGTACGTTTTTAAAAGGATTTATACTGGATTTTTAGATCAGTATCTAAGCATATTTTTCTTTATAATAGTGCATATTACATGCAGTTATATGACATTGGTGTATACTGTCACTTTAAGGGAAGTTTAACCAACCAGAAACTAGATCAATGATCAAAAATGTCATAACATTGAAATAATAAAAACAAAAAACCTGGAAATGTTAGTGTTTAAAGAGACAGAGAAGTTTAAATGAAACATTTGTGATTCAGATGCACAATTTAAAAAGAAATGTACATTTTTCTTGGTTAAAACTTAGATCCTTTCCATGAGAGCATACTCCAAAGTGTGCATGCCTTTTGTAGGAGAGTAGTAGAAATGTTAGACAAGCAACCTCTAGAGGGACACTGCAGAAGGTAGTGCTGAGTAAACTCCCACAGCTCTGGCTTCACTTACTACTCACACTCACTGTTTGGATGTCTCCTGTATGAAAATAGATGCACTCTCAATTTGCATTTATTCTTTATTAAATAATACTGATATATCACAAAGTATCATTTTATTTTGCATATGGTACAAATATGAAACTAAACTGTATCATGTTACTACTTTGTGAGGATTGTGTGAATGTCATTGTGTCTAAATGAAGGAATTGAACATGTCTGTGTGTGTATCGATTGGTAGATTGCTAGATAAGTTTAATTTAGAAGCTGAGAGTTGCAACATTATGAAACAAGATGTTGTATATAAATGATGTTTCACTATGTGGTAATTTTGATAGGATGAGACTGATTTTTTTTATATGTTGTAACCATTGTGACTAAAATAAACTAAAATAATATTTTGAAGTAACATGAGTCTGTATGGTGTTCTTGCAAGTAAACATAACAAATAACAGTTACGTGTCGATTTATTTTTTTATTTGTAATTTTTTGGGCAGCCAACCCTCTACAAATTTCTACTGAAAAAAACCCCTCTTATAAAAGAGGAAAACTTTCTATTTCAATTATGGGAACCATGCTTTTACAAGAACATGACCATATCAAGCCAATCACAAAATAATCAGTTATTTACTATAACATATCTTGGTCATCTAACAATTTAGGGCGAGATTACATATGCACCGCAGGCTTCAGCATAACATAACCCGCGCTGCCCGTAATTTCACCTCGCACATCGGGGAATCACATAAACCCCCTGCCGGAAGTTCATAAAGTGCCGTAAGTCGGATAAACTAGCGATGTCCAGAAATGTGCATAAATACACATTTCCTGGAGTCGTCAGTGACTAAATGAACTTTAGAAACTGCCTGCACCTAAGAAAAAAAAAAAAGTTAAATCTCCCATAAAAGTCTAACCCGCCTCCCAAAAATAAACCAGACACGTAAAAAACCCTATATTCGCAATTCCCCCACATCGCACCTAATAATAAAAGTATTAACCCCTAAACTGACAACCCCCACAACGCAATATGTCTAATAAAACTATTAACTTCTAATTCGCCCTTCACCCACATTGCAATCTACCTAATAAATGTATTAACCCTTAATCCGCCATTCACCCACATCGCAATCTACCTAATAAAAGTATTAACCCCTAAATCTGCCAACCCCAACATCGCAAACTACCTAATAAATGTATTAACCTGTAAACCGCCAAACCCCCACGTTGCAATAAACCTAATTAATCTATTAACTCCTAAACCGCCAACCTCCCACAACGCAAATAACTAATTTAATTACTAAGCCCCCTAACCTAACACCCCCTAATTTAACCCAAAATTGCATAAAATACTAAATTACAATTAATTAAAATAAAAAATCCTAGCAGTACTTAAAAAAAAACTAAGATTAAATTAAATTAATCTAAAATTACAAAAAATAAAAAAGACTAACATTACAGAAAATAATAAACCAAATTATAAAAAAATTAAAAGCTAATCCCTATCAGATAGATAACAAGTTATGCACGCTATAGGGAATTTAACGAACGCAACAAAAGTTGTGTTATTTAAACCTCTATAGCGCAGCCATTACAAGTTTTAAAACAGCCGGCTTGTGCGTACGATATGGTTGTATTGAGCTCCATACCTAACAAAATACAAGGACTGTTTTGACGTGCTCGTGCAGGCTTTCCCCATAGACATCAATGGGGAGAAGGGGTCAGAAAAAACCTAACACCTGCGATCGCGGAATGAAAAGCTCCGTAAAGCAGCCCCATTGATGTCTATAGGGAAAAATAGATAAGTTTAAACCTAACACCCTAACATAAACCTCACGTCTAAACATCCCTAATCTACTGCCCCCAACATTGCCCACACCTACATAATGTTATTAACCCCTAATCTGCCACTCCTGATATTACAGCCACCTAAATAAACCTATTATCCCCTAATCTGCCGATCCTGATAATGCTGCCACTATACTAAAGTTATTAACCCCTATTCCCCTGCACCCCAACATCGCCCACACTATAATAAACCTATTAACCCCAATTCCGCTGCTCCCCGACATTGCCTCCACTAAATAAAGTTATTAACCCCTAAAATTCTGATCTCCCACATCACTACCACTAAATAAACTTATTAACCCCTAAACTGCCAGCCCCCCACATCGCAACAACCTAAATTAAACTATTAACCCCTAAACCTACCGTAACCCTAACGTAACCCTAACACTCCCTAACTTTAACATAATTGAAATAGAGCTAAATTAAAGTTATAATTATTAACTAAATAATATAAGGAGTAAAAAAGCATACAAAAAGAGGAACTGGAAAAATAATTGTGCTTTTTTACAAAAACCATAATCACCATAAAAAGGATGGGCCTCATGGACTCTTGCCAATATAAAAGAAATTAATTTATCAGGTAAGTTCTTACATAAGTTAAGTTCTCTTTCATGTAATTGGCAAGAGTCCATGAGCTAGTGACGTATGGGATAGAAATACCAAAGATGTGGAAGTCCACAGAAGAGTCACTAGAGAGGGAGGGATAAAATAACAACAGCTATTTCCACTGAGAAATTATATCCACACAATAATAAAGTTTTTGTCAAAAAAACTTAAATCAGAAGCAGTAGAATCAATCTATAACAGCTGCCTGAAGAACTTTTTCTACCAAAGGCTGCTTCAGAAGAAGCAAATACATCAAAATGGTAAAAACAATAAAAGTATGCAAGGAAAACCAAATGACTGATTTGCAAATATGATCAACCTAAGCTTCATTCTGAAAAAGCCCAAGAAATGGCGACTGAACTTAGTAGAATGAGCTGTAAATCTCCGAGGCGGAGCCTGCCCTGCCTCGGAATAAGCCTTGAAAAACAAAAGATTTAATCAGAAATGGCAGAGGCTTCCTAACCTTTTCTGGAAGCAGAAAAGCAGCAAATAGACTAGAAGTCTTCAGAAATCCTAGTAACCTCGATATAGAATTATAAAAGCTCTTACCACATCCAAAGGGTGTAAAGAACTCTCAAATAATTCTTTAGGATTAGGACACAAAGAAGGAACAACAATTTCTCTACTAATGTTGTTCAAATTCACAACCTTAGGAAAAAAAGAAGTCCACAAAACAACTTATCTAGATGAAACAATCCGATAAGGAGACACACAAGAGAGAGCTGATAAATCAGGAACTCTTGTAGCAGAAGAGATAGTCAAAAGAAACAAAACTTTCCAAGAAAGTAGATAATCTTCAAAGAAAATATAGGCTCAAAAGAAAAGCCTGCAAAATCTTTAAACCAAAAAGGAGAAATTAATTAAATGAACAGGCTTGATACCAACCAAAGCCTGAACAAAACAGTGACTATCAGGAAGTTTAAACAATCTTTCTAGTAAAAAAAAACAGAAAGAACAGAGATTTGTCACTTCAAAAAATTTGCAGACAAACTTATCCAAACCATCCTGAAAAACTGTAAAATCCTAGGAAATCTAAAAGAATGCCAAAAGAATTTATGAGACGAACACTATAAAATATAGGTTTTCCAAACCTGATAATACATGTTCCTTATACGCCTGCAACATAGTGATAAAAAAAACCTCTATGACTAAACACTAATCAATTTCCATACCCCCAAATTAGTAACTTGAGATCCCGATGGAAAAAATAGCCCCTAAAACAAGAGGGCAGGCCAAAGAGAAACCGGCCAAGGATGGCAACTGTACATCCGAATAAGTTCCACATACCAAACCTGTGAGGCCATGCTGATGCTATCAGAAACACATGACAGTGTTTCAATATGATATTGAAAATCACCTTTGGAAGAAGAAAACAGAGGCGGAAAGATATGGTAAGGTTGCAAAACCAAGACACTGCTAATGCATCCACCATCTCCACCTGAGGATCTCTGGACCTAAAAAGGTATCTGTGAAATTGAGAAAACACATCTGTATAGAGACACCAATCTCCCGGATGTAAAGACTGACTGCTGAGATAATCCACCTCCCAAATGTCTAAAATCATAGAAAATAGACAGGAGATTAATTCCATCTACGAACGTATTCAAAATACTTATTGCATCCACCATCTCCACCTGAGGATCCGTGGACCTGAAAAGGTACCTGGGAAATTGAGAAAACACATCTGTATAGAGACACCACTCTCCTGGATGTAAAGACTGACGACTGAGATAATCCACCTCCCAAATGTCTAAAATCGTAGAAAATAGACAGGAGATGAATTCTATCTAAGAACATATTCAAGATGCTTCTTAATTGCTAAGGAACTATGAGTCCCTATTTTTTATAGACATTTGCCACAGTTGTGATATTGTCTGTCTGAAAGCAAAAAACAAAAAAGTTCTCTCCTAAAAGAGGCCAAGCCTGAAAGAGCTCTGAACAAATTGCACAGAGTTCTAAAATATCGATTGGAAAACTCGCCTCTTAAAGTTTTCAAACCCCTTGTGCTGTCAAAAGACCTTCAGACAGCTCCTCACCTGTAAGACTTGCGTTTATTAGGAATACAGTCCAGGAAGGATGAACAAAAGGAGGCCCCTTGAATAAAATTATGATAAAATAATCACCAAAACATAGAGAGTAGAGTGTTAGGATTTAAAAATTTAAACTGTGATATCTAAAAACAATCCCTGTATCATTGATTCAGTATGAAAAGCAAAAAGAGATCTCAGATGAGAAACGAGCAAAGGGAACCACGCCCGATGCTGCAGTTATGAGACCTATAAACTTCCATGCACATAGCAACTGAAATAAATGTTTTAGACTATAAGATAGACAGGCTAACGCCACTTACAATTGAATTTTGTCAGAAAAAGACAAAGACATGAACATAGAATTCATCTAGAAACCCAAAAAGAAGTGACCCTTGTCTGAGGAATCACGAAACTCTTAGGTAAATTAAATCCTCTAACCATTTCTTGAAGAAACAAAACTTAGTTGATTCATATTTGAATAATGCTCTTTCATATGTATGTATTGGGTACTTGTAAAGCGCGTCTAATCACCCGTAAGGAACTCAAGATGCTGCTCATTTAATCGACCTTGGAAGTATGAAAGCCAGGAATCGAACCTGCAACCCTCAGGTTGCTACAGAGCTCAGCCACAGTGCATTAGCATGCTGAGCTATCTGTCCGGCTTTAATAAAGGAAAAGTATAAGCTAATACCAAGATACCATCCAAATAAGGAAGCACCACAATACCCTACGATCTGAACACAGAAAGAAGGGCACCAAGAACCTTCAAAAAGGTTCATAAAGCTGTCCAAATGGAAAAGCGACAAATTGGTAAAGCTTAAAAAGAAAATCTCAGAATCCATAAGTGGTCTGAATGAAATAAAATATGAGGATAAACATCCTGAAAAATGGAGTGGACATGAAATTACCTTAACAAAAAGGCATAATAGTCCTAATAATCGCCAAGTTAAGACTCTAACAAAACAATATAAAAGCCTTCAGATCCAAGAATGGACTGAATAAATCTTTCTTCTTAGGGACAAAGAATAGAAATTGAATAGAAACCCAAATCCTGTTCCTGCAAAAAGAACTGACACATGGAGGGGTACTTATCAAGCCGTCTACTTTACCTGCCTTCGCCGGTCCAATACACCCGCCTAAGCTCGCCTACCATCGCCGCCGCGGACCTGAATACGTTCGCCTAAGTTATGAAAAAAGCTGTCAAAAAGCCGCGCGCCAAGTACGGGGCGATGAGCAGCGGATTGTGAGAGTTATCACTCATCCGATCTCGCTGCTCTTCGGCTTTTTGACAGCTTTATTGACAAGCTGTCACTAAGCACCCACACTAACTACACTGTTCTACACCCTATACCGGCACCCCCGGAGCCCCCCGCAACTAAATAAAGTTACTAACCCCTAAACAGCCGCTCCTAGACCCCGCCGCAACTCTTATAAATGTATTAACCCCTAAACCGCCGCTCCCGGACACCGCCGCCACCTACATTATACCTAGTAACCCCTATCCTGCCCCCCATAATAAATTTATTAACCCCTATCCTGCCGATCCGGACCTCGCCGCAACTAAATAAATAGTTTAACCCCTAAACCGCCGCTCCCGGATCCCGCCGCAACCTATCTTAAACTTATTAACCCCTAATCTGCCCCCCTACACCGTCGCCACCTATAATAAATTTATTAACTCCTATCCTGCCCCCCCTATACCGCCGCCACTGTAATAAAATTATTAACCCCTATCCTACCCCCCCTACACCGCCGCAACTGTAATAAAATTATTAACCCCTAAACCTAAGTATAACACTAACCCTAACACCCCCCTAACTTAAATATTAATTAAATAATATAAAAAGAAATTCCTGAGGAGGAAAAAACTTAAGAGGATGCGCTTGGAACACAGGTTATCAAAGTGGGACCTACCACTTTATGATTGGGTTTGTACCCGTATGCATAAATAAAAAAAAAATATTTTTATAAACAGCACAGTGTTTGGTATGTGTAAAAAATTTATAATAATGACGAAAATAAATTGTGTGTAAAACAAGTGCTCAGGACAATTTGTGTATAATATTAGTGATACATTGAAATAATCAGATATCACAGATAAACAATGATATTTGTGGCGATTAGTAAAATATATAAAAAAAGTACTTATCAATGTCCCAAAAATTGCTGTGATGTAAAAAATAAGTGTCCAATCCTAATATGTGAACGGTGATGTGTTCAGGTGTTTGGCGTGCTCCTCTTGTGTCCCGCGGTGCGATGGGTCAGGGTGTCTAGAATGGAAGATAAACAAGGGGCGCCAACATAGTGTGAATCGTTCAAACAACAAATATAAAAGTGATGTGCAAAAAACTACTCACAAGGAAAGTGGCACCTTAAATGAATAAGGTGCGATAAAGCAGGCTGACATTCAAATTCCAGCAGTCAGTACGCTGGAGGTCTCACCCAGAGGACCTGTGGAATCCAGATAGGCGTCTAGAAAGTAGCACCCACGTTTTTTAGGGCCAATGGCCGGACCAGGTGAGCTGCAAGCTGATAGGTGTTCTCCTGCTGCACTCACGCCACCGAGACTTTTCTCCAAAAACGACAGTGTCAGTGTATGAAAGGTTCAGTGGTAAAAGTCCTGTTTCAAAAACAAGTGGATCGTGGAAAGAAGCAAAAATACCGGGTCGTGGTATAAAACAAACAGTATTTATTTTGCAACGCGTTTCTCAGTCTATTCCAGACCGTTTCATCAGGCATAATCATAGTTAACAATAGAGATCTATTTAAACCCACAGTGACCCGGAATTGAAACAAAAGGTCAACTCTATTAACAATGTTGCAATTGCAAAAACATTTAACTTTTGATACATTGTTCAAACCAATTTATACAATGTATCAAAAGTTAAATGTTTTTGCAATTGCAACATTGTTAATAGAGTTGACCTTTTGTTTCAATTCCGGGTCACTGTGGGTTTAAATAGATCTCTATTGTTAACTATGATTATGCCTGATGAAACGGTCTGGAATAGACTGAGAAACGCGTTGCAAAATAAATACTGTTTGTTTTATACCACGACCCGGTATTTTTGCTTCTTTCCACGATCCACTTGTTTTTGAAACAGGACTTTTACCACGGAACCTTTCATACACTGACACTGTCGTTTTTGGAGAAAAGTCTCGGTGGCGTGAGTGCAGCAGGAGAACACCTATCAGCTTGCAGCTCACCTGGTCCGGCCATTGGCCCTGAAAAACGTGGGTGCTACTTTCTAGACGCCTATCTGGATTCCACAGGTCCTCTGGGTGAGACCTCCAGCGTACTGACTGCTGGAATTTGAATGTCAGCCTGCTTTATCGCACCTTATTCATTTAAGGTGCCACTTTCCTTGTGAGTAGTTTTTTGCACATCACTTTTATATTTGTTGTTTGAACGATTCACACTATGTTGGCGCCCCTTGTTTATCTTCCATTAATTAAATAAATCTAAATAATATTTCTCTTATTAACTAAATGAATCCTATTTAAAACTAAATACTTACCTTTAAAATAAACCCTAATATAGCTACAATATAAATAATAATTATATTGTAGCTATCTTAGGATTTATTTTTATTTTACAGGCAAATTTCAATTTATTTTAACTAGGTACAATAGCTATTAAATAGTTATTAACTATTTAATAGCTACCTAGTTAAAATAAAGAGAAATTTACCTGTAAAATAAATCCTAACCTAAGTTACAATTACACCTAACACTACACTATACTTAAATAAATTATCCCTATTTAAAACTAAATACTTACCTGTAAAATAAACCCTAAGATGGCTACAATGTAATTAATAATTACATTGTAGCTATTTTAGGATTTATATTTATTTTACAGGTAACTTTGTATTTATTTTAGCTAGTTAGAATAGTTATTAAATAGTTATTAACTATTTAATAACTACCTAGCGAAAAGAAATACAAAATTACCTGTAAAATAAATATAACCTAAGTTACAATTAAACCTAACACTACACTATCATTAAATTAATTAAATTAATTAGCTACAAATAACTACAATTAAATACAATTAAATAAACTAACTAAAGTAAAAAATAAAAAAGCTAAGTTACAAAAAATAAAAAAAATAAGTTACAAACATTTAAAAAATATTACAACAATTTTAAGCTACTTGCACCTAATCTAAGTCCCCTAATAAAATAACAAAGCCCCCCAAAATAAAAAAATTCCCTACCCTATTCTACATTAAAAAGTAAACAGCTCTTTTGCCTTACCAGCCCTTAAAAGGGCCTTTTGTGGGGCATGCCCCAAATAAAACAGCTCTTTTGCCTGTAAAATAAAAATACAACACCCCCCCCAACATTAAAACCCACCACCACCATACCCTAATCTAACCCAAACCCCCCTTAAATAAACCTAACACTACCCCCCTGAAGATCATCCTACCTTGAGCCGTGTTCAGCCAGCCGACCACCGATGGAACCGAAGAGGAGATCCGGAGCGGCAGAAGTCATCATCCAGGCGGCACTGAAGAAATCTTCCATCCGATGAAGTCATCATCCAGGCAGCGCTGAAGAAATCTTCCATCCGATGAAGTCATCATCCAGGCGGCGTCTTCAATCTTCATCCATCCGGAGCGGAGCCATCTTCAGAGGAGCCTACGCAGATCCATCCTCTTCTTCCCGACGACTAACGACGAATGACGGTACCTTTAAGTGACGTCATCCAAGATGGCGTCACTCGAATTCCGATTGGCTGATAGGATTCTATCAGCCAATCAGAATTAAGGTAGAAAAATCTGATTGGCTGATTGAATCAGCCAATCAGATTCAAGTTCAATCCGATTGGCTGAACTTGAATCTGATTGGGTTTTTTAAGGGTTTATTGGGTGGGTTGTATTTTTAGGGTTTGGGAAATGTAAAAGAGCTAAATGCCCTTTTAAGGGCAATGCCCATCCAAATGCCATTTTCAGGGCAATGGTTAGCTTAGGTTTATTTAGATAGGTTTTTATTTGGGGGGTTCGGTTGGGTGGGTGGTGGGTTTTACTGTTGGGGGTTGTTTGTATTTTTTTACAGGTAATAGAGCTGATTTCTTTGGGGCAATGCCACGCAAAAGGCCCTTTTAAAGGCAATTGGCCGTTTAGTGTAGGCTAGGGTTTTTTTATTTTGGGGGGGCTTTTTTATTTTGATAGGGCTATTAGATTAGGAGTTTAAGGATTTAATTTTGTGTAATTTAGTGTTTGTTTTTTTTGTAATTTAGATAATTGTATTTTAATATTTTATTTTATTGTAATGTTAGGTTTTATTGTACAGGTTACTTTGTATTTATTTTAATTAGGTAGCTAGTAAATAGTTAATAACTATTTACTAACTAGTCTACCTAGTTAAAATAAATACAAACTTACCTGTGAAATAAAAATAAAACCTAAGCTAGCTACAATGTAACTATTAATTATTTTATAGCTAGCTTTGGGTTTTTTTGACAGGTAAGTTTGTATTTAGTTTTAAATAGTTATTAGTTAGGTAATAATTGTAAGTTTTATTTAGATTTATTTTAATTATATTTAAGTTAGGGGGTGTTAGGGTTAGGGTTACGTTAGGGTTATGCTTAGGGTTAGGGTTGCGTTAGGGTTAGGTTTAAAGGTTAATATATTTATGCAGTGATGTAGGAGGCCAGAGGTTTAGGGTTAATAGTTAAAGGGACAGTCTACACCAGAATTTTTATTGTTTTAAAAGATAGATAATCCCTTTATTACCCATTTCCCAGTTTTGCATAACTAACACAGTTATAATAATATACTTTTAACCTCTGTGATTATCTTGTATCTAAGCCTCTGCAAACTGCCCCTTTTTTCAGTTCTTTTGACAGACTTGCAGTCTAGCCAATCAGTGCCTGCTCCCAGATAACTTCTCGTGCACAAGCACAGTGTTATCTATATGAAATACGTGAACTAACACCCTCTAGTGGTGAAAAACTGTTAAAATGCAATCTGAAAGAGGTGGGCTTCAAGGTCTAAGAAATTAGCATATGAACCTCCTAGGTTAAGCTTTCAACTAAGAATACCAAGAGAACAAAGCAAAATTGGTGATAAAAGTAAATGGGAAAATTGTTTAAAATTACATGCTCTATCTGAATCATGAAAGTTTATTTTGGCCTAGACTGTCCCTTTAAATTTAGTATATTTCGTTGTGGGGGGCTTGCGGTTTAGTGGTTAATAGGTTTATTATAGCGGCGGTGTGGGCAGATTAGGGGTTAATGATATTTAAATAGTGTTTGCGATGCGGGTGGGCGGCAGTTTAGGGGTTAATAGGTTTATTATAGTGCGACGATGTCGGTGAGCAGCGGAATAGGGGTTAATACATTTTAATAGTGGCGGCGATGTCCTGAGCGGCAGATTAGGAGTTAATAAATTTATTTTAGTGTTTGTGATGCGGGAGGGCCTCGGTTTAGGGGTTAATAGGTAGTTTATGGGTGTTAGTGTACTTTGTGACAGTTTAGTTATGAGTTTTATGCTACAGCTTTGTAACATAAAACTCACAATTAGTGACTTTAGATGGCGGTACGGATCTTGTCATTTTAGGCTGTACCGCTCACTTTTTGGCCTCACGGCAAAGCTCGTAATAGCAGCGCTATGGAAGTCCCATTGAAAAGGACTTTTTAAAAAGTGCGGTACTGATATTGCGTGACGGCCAAAAAGGTGTGTGGTACACCTATCCTGACAAGACTTGTAATAGCGGCGTTAGGGAAAAAAAGCATTGTTATGAAGCATAACAATGCTGTTTCACTCATAACGCAAAACTCGTAATCTAGCTGATAGTTAATAGGAGGACTAGACTCCTAAAAGCTATAAATACAAAAATGTCCTTAACAAAGAACAAAAAATGTTCAAATGAAAATGATACAGGATCCTTCGAGCCAAAGAAACCTTCATCAGTAGAATAAACTTAAATATGCTGTCGGTCAGAACAAAATTAATTAAATCTTAACAATTTTGAAAAGACCTCGTAAGTTTACTTAAAGGCATAATAGCAGTTATAACCTTTTATTATATAAGCAACAACATGTGATGTTTGCAGATGAAATCAAGTACATGAACTGAATATGTAAAAAACAGTAAATGTCATTGTACATGTAGAAACATTGCTAGCATAAAACATAATAAATAAATAAATGCAACATAATTGAGCTGAAGAAATGACAACAGCTTAAAAAATGAAAAGAACACACTTAGCTTTGTAGAATTGTGTTGCATGGCATAATAGTTTCTACAGTAACATCAGAGTCAGGAACAGAATGAGACATCTCGCAAAATGTAATAGAAAAAGAAAAATAACATTAGGCAAAACATTCAATTTCCACAATGTAACAGTTTCAGTAGAGAAAAACAAAAGCAGGCATAATAGCTTTCAAAGTTCATGAATACAGCGAGCAATAGAGGGAGAGGGGTAAAATAACTAAAATTTGGCACCAAGAATGACGGAATACGCAAAAAAGAAGTTAAACATTTTTGGTGCAAAACTAACACCAGGAAATGACACAACTCGCGTCATAACAAAACGCGATTTTCGCGCCAAAACAACTAGCGTCAACAAAGACACAGGAAATTATGAAATTTGCGCCATCAAAGGAGCAACTTTGCGGCAAAAAAATGTGTGCCAAGAATGATGCAATACAAAACAGCATTTTGTGCCCTCTCGAGTCTAGATTTGCATGTGAAAAAATTAAAGTCAAATTAGAAAAAAGACTGAACCCCACATAAGATTTAAATAAACTTTCCAAACATGATACCTATACAGAAACTGTTTAGACTGCAAAGGGAAATACACATACAGGGAGTGCAGAATTATTAGGCAAGTTGTATTTTTGAGGATTAATTTTATTATTGAACAAAAACCATGTTCTCAATGAACCCAAAAAAATCATTAATATCAAAGCTGAATAGTTTTGGAAGTAGTTTTTAGTTTGTTTTTAGTTATAGATATTTTATGGGGATATCTGTGTGTGCAGGTGACTATTACTGTGCATAATTATTAGGCAACTTAACAAAAAACAAATATATACAAATTTCAATTATTTATTTTTACCAGTGAAACCAATATAACATCTCAACATTCACAAATATACATTTCTGACATTCAAAAAAAAAAACAAAAACAAATCAGTGACCAATATAGCCACCTTTCTTTGTAAGGACACTCAAAAGCCTGCCATCCATGGATTCTGTCAGTGTTTTGATCTGTTCACCATCAACATTGCGTGCAGCAGCAACCACAGCCTCCCAGACACTGTTCAGAGAGGTGTACTGTTTTCCCTCCTTGTAAATCTCACATTTGATGATGGACCACAGGTTCTCAATGGGGTTCAGATCAGGTGAACAAGGAGGCCATGTCATTAGATTTTCTTCTTTTATACCCTTTCATGCCAGCCACACTGTGGAGTACTTGGATGCGTGTGATG